>NC_142799.1:7759280-7805776 GCF_049724085.1 Artemia sp. Qi Xiang Cuo
AAAAAGATTCAAAACTCCCAAAGAGACACACACACAGGCTAAATAGACATACACAACCCTAATAGACGAACAAAGCCCAAGGATACATACACAGCCAAAAGAGAAAAAAAACGCCCATACAGACACATACAGACCAAAAAGATTCAAACACCCCAAAGAGACAAACATAGCCCACAGAGACACACACGGCCCCTAAGACACACAAACAGCCAAAAGAAACATACACAGACCAAAATGACTCAAACAGCCCGAAGAGACACACATAGCCCAATGAAACACAAACAGCCCAAAGAGACACAAACATCCCAAAGAGACACCCACAGACCAAAAAGACTCAAACAGCACAAAGAGACATAAACAGATCAAAAAGACTCAAACACCCCAAAGAGACACACAGCCCAAAGAGACACACACAGCCCAAAGAAACACAAACATCCCAAAGAGACATAAACAGCCCAAAGAGACAAACACAGTTTTCTTGCCATCTACATACCTCTTAGTATCAACTTCTTCGTATAGCATAACGTTAAACTATTTTAAATTGACAACAATGTTCAAGCACCACTTGCGTATTATACAGAACGCGTCGGAGAGGTAGAGCTATCCATTATTAAAATTCTTTTCTTGTCATCTACATCTCTCTTAGTATCAACTTTCTAGTATACTATAACGTTAGACTCTATTTTAAACTGACAACACTGTTCAAACGCCATTGAGGTTACCTTAACTGCTAATCACTTTAACCCTTTTCTCTATCGTCAAGTACATGCTCTGGAAAGGTACCTCGGAACATAAGGTAATTCAGGAACCAGTGGGGAATCCCGGCTCGTAACTGCTAATCACTTTAACCCTTTTTCTCCGTCGTCAAGTACATGCTCTGGAAAGGTACCAAGGATCGTAAGGCAATTCAGGAGCCATTGGGGGAATCCCCGCTCGTAATTGCTAATCACTTTAACCCTTTTTCTCGATCGTCAAGTAAATGCTCCAAAAATATTTTTTTATTCATAGATTTCATTTTAAAAAATTATCCAATCACTAATTACCCCTTTTTTGCAAATGTCAATCAATGAATTCTGATTGTAAAAGCATGTTTAATCACGTTGCTTGGAAAGGTGCTAAGGAACGTAAAGGCCCCAAATAGCATAGGAAGGAACGTAAAGTTCCCAAATAGCCTAGGAAGGAACGCAAAGGCCCCAAATAGCATAGGAAGGAACGTAAAGGCCCAGAATCCATAAGTACATGCTCTGGAAAGGTGCCAAGGAACGTAAAGGCCCCAAATAACACAGGAAGATACATAAAAGCCCCAAAGTATAAGGTAAAGTACTACTGACATGGTGACAAATCAGCAAGAGCTTCCAAAAAATTCGCAACTTTGAACGTAAATGGAATAAAGCAAAAAAAAATTAGACAAATAATGCTAAAAGGGTATCTACTAAAAGAAAGAATAGACTTAGCATTTATACAAGAGAATGACATAAGCGAATTAAAAGGTTTAGAACCTGAATATAAGTATTTTACGAATTGCAATGTGGGCGGAGGAAGCATGGCGATAATATATAAAGAAACGCTCCGTGTAAAAGACGTTCGAACCGATACAGACGGGAGAATTATCAGGTGTGAGTTAGGTGGGTGCAAATTTGTCAATATATATGCTCCATCTGGGTCACAAAACAAAAAAGTACGAGAAGTATTTTTCGAAGAAAAAATAGGCCCATATATAACGAAAGATATTGAAAATATAGTTTTCCTTAGAGATTTTAACTGCATAACAGACAAGCAAGATGTTATAGTACAAAGTGACAATATTTGTTCGTCACTGAAACGATTCATGCGTGATGCAGGCTTTCTAGACGTTTGGAAAGAAAAAGTGAATAAAAGTAGTTTTACTAGGATAAGCTGGACGGCGTACGGAGGAGGAGCTAGACTCGACCGCTTATACACGTCAGGTGAGATCCTTCCACAAATAGACAAAATCGAGAAAAAAATTGTATCGTTTTCCCACCATCAAGCTGTGTTTGCCGCATTGAGAAGCGACGAGCAAAAAAATCTTGTTTCAGAAATTTGTCATGGAAGATGAATACTGAAGTAATGAGAAACAAAGAATTCACAAACGCAACAGAAAAGATATCAGAGGCACTGAAAACTGTCGAGAAAAGTAGCCTTCCGAAACATTGGGAAAGTGTAGCTAAACTAGCGATTATAAAAGTGGCCCAACAAGTTTCTCGTGATACAGCAAGGTTTGAAGAGGAACACGTCAGCTTTCTATATAAAGTAGTTTACCAGCTAAAAGAAGAAATAAATGCAAGCAAAAATTCAAACAAGGAATATCTTGAGGCTCTATCAGAGATAAGATAGGTTGAGCATAAGCGGGCAGAAGCAATAAAAATAAGAACTAAATAGATAAAACATATTCAAAACGAACAGTTAACAACAACTCTCATATGCCGCGAGAAGAAAAAAATAAGGCAACAACAAATGAGATGAATAAGAAATCAGAAAGGAGAAGTCCTTGAAAACAAAAAGATATATTAAACGAAGCAACAGATTATTACCAGAATGTGTTCAAGAAAGGAAAAGAAGAAACCAAAGACGAACAAAAGAAAGTACGAGAATTTATTGAGGAAATTAATATAACAAACGTAACCTTTTCAAAAGTGACCGATGAATAGAATGAAATGCTAATAAGCGAAATCAATGCAGAAGAAATAAAAAACTATTATCGGAAATGAAAAATAACAAATCACCGGGCAGAGATGGCATACCTTACGAATTTTATAAGCATCATGTAAATGAAATAGCCCCGATTCTGTCTGAAATGTTCAACGAGATGCTAAATAGCCCCGAAGAAAAAATTAGATGCATTGGAACAAAAATTAGATGCATTGGAACAATGAAGCTCCTACTAAAGTCAGGAAATCTTGAAGAATTTAAGAACTGGAGACCTCTAATTTTAACAAACTGCGACTATCGGATACTCACCAAAATTCTTGCAAACCGACTAAAAAAGGTACTTGCTAAGTTGCTAAGTAAGCGACAAAAAGGAGGATTAGATGGACAACAGCTTATGTTCTAAGAGCCATACGAAACGTAATACACGAGATGGAAAAAAGAAGGAAAAAGGGAAATACAGAATCTTGACATTCGAAAAGCATTTGACAAAATAAGAAGAACAATCCTACTTATTATACTAGTGGCGCACGGTTTCTGTAAAAACTTTATCGAATGGATAAAAAAATCTTGGAGAAAAAAAAACAGACAATTATGATAGGTAATATGGAAAGCGATAGCTTTGAAGCAGAGAGAGGAGTGAGACAGGGATGCCCATTAAGCTTTTTATTGTTCGAAATATGTATTGACCCTTTATTACGATATTTGGAGCAAGAGATACAAGGAATCGAGAGTAGTATTGATATAATATCTCCGGGAAGACAGGTAGGAAATTAGGTACCGGGGTAATAGGAAATTACTGTGTACAATGAAAGGTAGCGGGGTAATAGGAAATTACTGTGTACAATTAAAGGTAGCGGGATAATAGGAAATTACTGTATACAATTAAAGATACGGGGGTAATAGGAAATTACTGTGTACAATTAAAGGTACGAGACAGGTAGGAAATTACTGTGTATAATTAAAGAGAGAAGACAGGTAGGGAATTACGGCATTAATGATAGAGAGAAGACAGGTACCCAATGTAGCTATAATATTTTCAACGAGGGTGTCCACCATATAGCTATAACAGTTTCAAGCAGAGTGTGTCCCGCCAATACAAGTAGACAGTGTGCAATGACCGGAATTCAACCACCGTGAAAATTAGTCATGCGTGTTTTTCATGGTAGCGATTCGTATCCTTTGGATGAAGTTGTGAAATTCTTTATGTAATTTAATTTGTTTAATTAATTTACATAAATTAATTTATTATTAAGTAATTTACATAATTATATTAATTAATTTAATTTTTTTTTAATTTTAATAGTTTTTTTATTGATGTCATTTTATTGTACTCTAATGATGATATTTTTATTTTCCAATGGTACGATTTTGTACATTCTAAGTATCTTCCCATTGGTTTATATGAAATTTGTGTTTCATGTACGAATCTAACGTGAGACCCGTGATTCCCTAAGGTAAAAGAACGACAAGTTATTTGACTGAACCAACAAGCCATTGAACATATTATGATTTTAGAAATACATGCAATGAATGGTTTCTGGGACTTTGCCCAGCTAATGTTAAGCTTCACAATATCGTAACAGGTCCATTCCATTGAACTGGAACAAGTTCAAGCACATTCGATTTATCAATTGGATTTTTGACAGTGTTACGTGACATGTTTCAGGGCAGTTATATGACATCATCATGATAATATGCATACCACGATGATTTGAGATGCATACTAGACAAACAATTTCTTCTGATACTTGGGTCCCCAAGTCCTACCCCTATCCCTCAACCCTATCCCTCCACCATCCCTCCAACCCCTATCCCTCCACCCTCCCTCCAACCCCCCTCCAACATTTTTTTTTTACTATTAGAAAAATAATGTTTGTAGTGACCATTTTTTTTTTTAACTTTTTTTAAAAAATTTTTTTCAACTTTTCTTACATCTCTAAATCATATCAGAGTAATAGAATGAAACTTTTGATTTAAGTTTTTAAACATATTCTTGTGCAAACATATACTGTTAATGATGACTTATTGTTCTCTTTCAAGATTTTTTTTTTCATGAAAAACAAACTATTTTTTCTTCTTTTTTAAGGCCAATTATAAAGAATCGGTTATAAAAGAATAAAACACACAAACACACAGACACACCAAAACTTACGCACACATACACAAAAGCTTACAAACACACAAAAACTTACACACACACCAAAAAACTTACACACACACAAAAACCTACACACACACAAAAACTTACACACAAAAAAAACTTACACACACAAAAAAACTTAAAGACAAACAAAAACTTACAAACACAAAAAAACTAACACACACAGAAAAATTAAAACACAAAAAAAACTAACACACACAAAAACTGACACACACACAAAAACTTAGAAACACACACTAAAACTGACACACAAACACAAACACTTACACAAACACAAAAAAACTTACAAAAACAAAAAAATTTAAACAAAAAAACAAAATTACACAAAAACAAACAAACTAGACAACTAACAAAAAATAACAAACACACACAAAAACTTAAACACACACAAAAACTTACAAACACCAAAAGACTTACACACACACAAACAAAAACTAACACACACAAACAAATAAAAAAAAAAAAAAAAAAAACAAAAACAAAAAAAATAAAAAACAACAAAAAAAATACACAAAAAAAAAAACTTAAACACACACACAAAAACTTACCAAAGAAAAAAAACAAAAAACAACACAAACCCTAAAAATCATACACAAACACATAAACAATAACAAAAACTTAAACACACAAAAACAAAATAAAACACATACAAAAACTTAAACACAAACACATAAAAAATTAAACACTAACAAACACATACACACACACAAAAACATACTAAAACAAATACTCTTACACACATATAAAAAATTACACACACAAACACACAAACTTACACACACACAAAAAAAAATACAAAAAAAAAAAAACAAACACAAACAAATAAATACACAAACACAAAAAACTAACACACACACAAATAAACTTACACACACACAAAAACTTACACACACAAATAAAAAATTACACAAACATAAAGACTAACACACACACAAAAAAAATAACACACACAAAAAAAAAATAACACACAAAAAAACTTAAAAAAACACACAAACTAAAACACACACACACAAAATGACACACAAACAAAAACTTAAACACACACACACAAACACAAAAAAACTTACACACACAAAAAAAAACTTACAAACACATAATATTAAACACACAAAAAATATTACACACAAAAAAAAACTTACAAAAACAATCATAAAAACAAACTAAAAATTCAAATAAAAAAACAAAATACACACACACAAAAAAACTAACAAACAACAAAAAATTACACACACACAAAAACTTAAACACACAAAATAACAAACCCAAACAAAAAAACTAACACGCACAACAGTTCTTCCACACACACAAAAAATTACGCAAACAAAAAAAAAATTACACACACAAAAAAACTAACACAAACAAAAAAAATTACACACATACAAAAACTTATACACACACAAAAACTTACACACAATAACTTAAACACACAAAAATACTTAAAAAAACAAAAAAAAACTTACACACAAAAAAAACTTAAACACAAAAAGAAAAATTGCACACACAAAAAAAATAGAAAGAACACAAAAACTTACACACACACAAAAACTTAAACCCACAAAAAAACTTACACACACACAAAAACTTACACACACACACATAAACTAAAACACACACAAAAACTTACACACATACAAAAACTAGCACAAACACAAAAACTTACACACACACAAAAACTTACACACAAAAACTTACACACACACAAAAACTTAATAACACAAAATAACTTACAAACAAAAAAAAACTTACAAACACATAAAAAAACACACACACACAAAAACTTACACAACACAAAAACACACAAAACAAATATTACAAAAACAAAAAAACTTAAAAAAAAAAAAAAAATTACACACACAAAAAAAAATAAACACAAAAAAAAACTAACACACAAAAACTTTCACAAACAAAAATAAAAACACAAACAAACAAAAATGCAAAAACAAAAAAAAATAATCGCATAAAAAAACTTACACACACGAAAAGAAAATTAAACATACACAAAAACTTGAACAAACACAAAACACCTTACACACACAAAAATTAAAACACACACACAACCTTCCAGACAAGCAAACACTTACACACAAAAACTAACAAACACATAAAAACTTACACACACACAAAAACTAACGAAAATAAACATAATAACAAAAATACACAAATTTAAGCACACAAAGAATATTACACAGACACAAAAACTTAAACACAAAAACAAAAACTCACACAGACAAAAATTTACACAAACAACAAAATAACAAAACCACAAACACTTACACACACACAAAAACTAACATACATACAAGATATTACACACACACAAAAACTAAATCGCACAAAAAAAATAAAACAGACAAACAAAAACTTAACAGCAAAAACTTAATTAAAACAAAAAAAAAAGTAAAACAAACAAAATTTAATACACACACACAAAAACTTACACACACACAAAAACTTACACACACACAAAAACTGGAAAACACACTAAAAATAGCTCACACGACAAAAATTACACACAATAACTTAAAAACACACGAAAACTTACACACACACAAAAAAACTAACACACATACAAAAGCTTACAGACACGCAAAAACGTACACACACACAATTACAAACAAAAACAAAAATAAACAAAAAAAAAAAATTAAACTAAAAAAAAAAAAAACTTACACACACAAAAAAAAAAACACACACACAAAAAATAACGTACGCACATAAAAATTAAAAAACAAAAAAAAACTTACAACCAAACATAATAACACAAACAAAAAAAACTTTCACCAACACAAATATGATTAAAAACACCAAAAAACTAACACACACACACAAAAACTTGCCCAAGCAAAAAAACTTACTAACACACACAAAAACTTACACACACACAAAAAAACTAACACACAAACAAACTAACACAAAAAGAAAAACTTACACACACAAAAAAAAACTTACACACACACACAAAAACTTACACACGCACACACACAAAAAAAACTTACACACACACACAAAAACTAACACACACAAAAGCACTTACACACACACACAAAAACTTACACACAAAAACTAACAACCACACAAAAAAAAACAAACACACAAAAACTTAAAAAAAAAAAATTACACACACAAAAAATTAAACACACACAAAAAAACTAGCAATCAAAAAAAACTTAAACCCAAACGCTAAATTGAACGACCACAAAAACTTGCAATATCAAACTATCAAAAAATAACAAAAATACGTACACACACACAAAAACTTACACACACACACATAAAATTACACACACACACAACCTAACACACACAAAAAAACTTACACAAATAAAAAAACTTACACACACACAAAAAAACTTACAAACACACGAAAAAAATTACACAAAAAAAAAACTTACAAACACACAGAAAAATTTCACACAAAAAAAAAATTACACACACACAAAAACTTACCCAAAAACAGAAAAATAAAAACACAAAAACACTTACACACACACACATAAAATTACACACACAAATAAACTTACACACACACAAAAACTACACGCTCTTAGCCCGACCTTTGGATTGTTCTTATAGTTAACAGTGCCTCCACAATTTTTCTATTTAACTTCACTTGAAATGTTCTTTAACAATAGCTTGTCTGTACATAAGATTGCTTATTTTATTTCTGGAATTGGGAGATTTGGGAGTCAGTCTACCGGCTTGGAGTATGGCCTAGGAAACTTCAATATTATTCTCCACCACACTCCAAACCGTCAGGCAAAACCCCAGCTTCTTTCAGTTGGACTGGATACATCGTACTGGAATGGTACGGGTAGACTTTTTATATTAAAGGAAATTATTCGAATTAATTATATACAATGTGACTTTTTAATTAGAATTTGTTTTCGGAAACTGATATATGTTGAACAAAATTTTTCTATAGAATTTTTATAGTTGTATGATTTTTACTTGTGAGCTAAAAGTTTTTAAATTATTATTCCTTCGTGACGCCTATCCATTAAAATCCCTTAATCCTGTACTGACTAAGGGTAATTCCATCTATCAGGTTTTCTAACCGTTCTACCTGATTGTGTCGTTACTTTCTCCTCGACTTCTTGCGGTTTTTTCTTTTTTGGTTTTGCTAGGGATATAAGATCACACTTTTTGTATTTTTTTTCATAAATTCTTAACCTTTTAATTTTGTTACTTTTGCATGCACGGCCGCTGAAGTCGGTTTTGACTTTCCTGTTTCTTTATCTACCATTTAGTCTGATTTGCCGTCAGATTCTTCGGAACTGGTTTCCGATGATTCCGCATTAGAAATTTTAGAATTGGCACTTTGCGTTTTTGAGGTATCACCTGCCCTTCCTTCGTAAATTTCTACTCCTCTGGAAGTAGAAGGTTTATTCTCTAAGTCCTCGCTTTGAGTTTTCAACTCGGGACATTCGAAAGACTCTTGAGAGCTCTGAGAGGAATCAAAGGTTTTTGCAGGGTTCCTCCACTGTTTAAATGCCATGTCTTCTGGGGGATGGGGCATTTTTTGCACTAGTGTTTCCCTCCATGAAGTCCATTGTTTAGGCTTGACCTTGGACACGGTTATATCAAGATACTGTCCTTGCCGGCCATCCTCGGGAGTTTGATTCCTAGGCAATGTACTTTGACTCGCTTTTATGGGGAAATTTATTAAATCCTAGCTTCTCGCAGATTTGTTTTAATTGAATCCTTGGGAGGAGTTTTCTTTACAATAATACCCGAAGTTTCTACAGCTCTGTTCAATTCTTCCTGTAGCAACAGGGTGTAGCAATCAGTCCGATGTCATCTTCGGTTGCGGAAAATACATCTTTAAAATTCCATAATAATTCGCATAATTTTTTCTTGGGTTCCAAGTCAGTAATATGGTCTATATTAAATTTTAAAATTTCGTTTGTTTAAAATTTGCGATTTAGTTAGAGGGTATTTTTTGATTGAGGTTTTAATGCCGTTAACTATGTTTCTTTTGGAATTTTCCCATCTATCTAAATTATTCTCTGAGATAACTTGGGTTTGAACTAGACATGTTCCCTTCTTTATTGTAATTGTATCATTTTCGTGGCTATTAGTTACCCAAATAAAACCTTCTCCTTTGTCGTAAGATATAATCTGTTCTTCGAATAACAGACTTTCAGGAATTTCATTTGACGAGATCGTGAGCCATATTTCGGATTTGCTATACACTGGTTCAATCATCTGAGATATTTGAATTCTTTGCATTGTTTTGGGAGTGACTTTTGTTTTCCGTATTGCGAATCCATAACACTTTTCTTTATTTTCATTGTATATTAAATTTAGACTGGCGCTATCCGCCAATAACATTGGCTGCGCCTGAACCGCATATGGGTTCACTACTTTTTTCCATAATTCCACTATTTCCATGATTTCATTCGACTTACATCGTCGCATATCTCCTATTTTTGTTTTTGCAGATTCATTCCACTTATTATTTAAATTTATTTCACTTCTCCGATTTTTCCCAGAATAAGGAAACAAATTTCTGGTTATGTCATGTCCTCTTTGTGGCGAGAAATGAGTTTCAAAAGATTATGACATTATATCACCAGAAATTCTATTTACTGTTACACCCTCTTCACAACCTCTGTTACAATATCTTAAAGAAGGGGAAGGGGTATTTGCCGGGTATACGAGCCTTTCGTTCGCTAAGTCTAGTAATACCTTATTCGACCTTAAAAAATTTGCGCCGATAATGGCTTCATACAGAAAATTGTTGCATATTATAAAGTTTGTCGGAAAAATTCTATTATCCCTTTTTACGTCCAGACGAATTGAACCTCTTGCGTCCAATTCATGCCCTGTAACACCAGTTAAATTGGGATTATTAACATTCTTCCGTCGCCTAATATGCGGAGGCAACTTATTAAATACGCACGAGTTTTTGATATTAACTGTTGCACCAGAGTCAATTAGTGCCTTAAAGTAAACATTTGCCACACAAAAATCATTAAATATAGGTAAATTTATTATTACTATCACTAAAAGATGGTACTACTAATGGTTTGGACCTACAAAATATTCTGGGTCCCTACTGGGTCCAATTTATTCTCCTGAGGGGCCTGACACGTTTCCTTGCGGATTTATTTCATGCGTCGGTGTCTACAATAGGAATTCAGATATGCCCATGGAATCTCTAGCCAAATGGTTTACATTTGTTTTTCGTTTTTTTCATGTATTATTACGGTAATTTGGATTTGTTGCAACAGTGCCGGGTGCTGGCGTCGACTGCAAATGTCGTCGGCTTGAAAAATTTGCATTTCCCGTCGGCAAATTTTCGGGATTTCTATATACCATTCTTGCACTACATTGGCTTTGATGAGTATTTGGATTTTCGAATAGATAATTATTTTGTCTATTGGGGGTGGGTTATACAAAGTCGGTTGGTACGCATTTTGAGGTACTGGTGGGCGCAATCTTCCCAGCCTATAACCTTTTGCACCAATGGCGCTAAAATTTGTTCTCCCGAATAAATGGTTTCCATAATTTTGTGTATTACCGACGGCATTCCTTGGTACCGTTATGTCTCTGATCCTGGAACGGCACTCTCTCGCGATATGCCCAGTTCGATTACAATTATAGCATCTTACTATTGCAGTACTATTTCCATAATTGATTGGTTTAATGGGCTGAAAACGTACTGTTTTCTGCCTAGTAGGTTTTTGCGTTCTATTTCTTTTGGCACTGGGGAATTATCCCTTGAAAAGAAACTTGGAGAAGCCTGACCTTCAAGGGAGGCTAGCCTTGTGGTCGATTCGCCTAGGCCTTTTATTTTTGTTTTACAGTGGTTTGCCACAATCGTATCAATTTCGATCATTCGTCCCACCTCTTGAACTGCAAGATCTAATGTTTGAATATTTTTTGGATATTACCATTCTATATAATTTTGGGGGAAGCCCTTGTAAAAAAGCGTCTAGTATGATTTTCTCATACAATTCTCCTGAACCTTTTCCGAATTTCGCTTCTACTAAAATTCGTATATTGTGTAAATATTCTCTCCCGTTCTGTGTATGGTCAAAGCATACGGTTCCCCGTTTTAGTTTATTTGTTGAACTAGTTTCGATAAATCTATCTTTGAATGCCGTTAACAATTTATCTATTGTATTTATTGGCAAATTGTCATCATCTTCTACAGTATTTTCAATTTGCTTTAGGAAGGTTAAGGCTTGTCCTCTTAATCTTAGGAGGAGCATACTTACTAACATTTTTAGCTCTGTTTTTGTCGATTTTACAAATTGTGCCAATTGGATATTAAATTCGTCGACATCTGTTTGTCCATCATATTGCGGAATAGATTTTGTTATTTCTACATTTTTTGCGACCAACTTTTGCACAATAAATAGTTCGCTTAATTCTTCTGACATTTTTGCGTTTGAAATATTTAAACTAACCTCGCAAAATTATTACCTAACAATATTTCTGCACTTAGTCTTTTTGAAGAAAACTGCTATCTCATACGATATAGTGTGACAAGGTTTTCCTATAATAGCCTGGCGGTTATAGGCCTGTACACTTTTCCTTATAAATCTGTATTCATCCAATTATTTAAATTTAAGTTAAGTAGTTTGTAGCATGGCTAGTTCACATTTTTTCATCCAAGTGAACCGATTGAGCCACTTGTACCGGGGGAATTTTGTGTGTTTTTCGGCCCTATACCCCTTTTGACCGTGCCACTTGTGCCATTAATGATTTAAGCTGTATTTTTAAGGATCGCGCCAACTGTGTCGTTATGGAATTGATTCAGTTGTACCGCATAGGTTTACCTTAAGCCACTAAGTTGATATAAACTTGTGCCGCTAAAGGCTGCACCATTTTTAATGGGGGAAAGGGATGAGTATGACGGAGGGGTAAAAAAATGACCGCGTCACTCCCTGTGAGAGAAAATAAAATATGTAACTATAGTAGGTTAGAAATTCTCCAACCATCAATCCAGGAGTGTAACCACGCTTCCTTGGGTCATCTCCTTATGGATTACCTCTAGTGTTAATTAGAAATCAGATTCCTTGGGAACGTTTCCAATGGAGACATTTGAGCTAGTTATCTACTTTGAGGCGAGATACAGGCATATAAATAAAACAACACAAATAGAAAAGTAATGGGTTTATTTAGACTTACGCTTTCATGTATACAACAGCATATATAAGGAACACGATCAGAATGATAACTTCAAAGTGTATCACAGAATGGTAGGAACATAATGTCTCTTTAAAAACACTTTTTCATTACTATATCACACGAGTCTAGATTCTGCGCTCTAAGAGCTATTTCACGATTGACCCAACTCCTGTGTAGGGCCCGCTACTTTGTCATTATGTTTAAAAACTAAAATCATTATGCTAACTGACCGTCTAATAATTTATTTTCAATATTTTGATCATTAGACATTCACATTCCTATGATAGCTTGAAACTTCCTGTGAAACTCTGTATAAAATATTGTCTCGTGATTTTTTATTGCCAAGTATTTTCGCGAAATTCAAAACCGTCTCCCTTGATTAATACAGTAATTTGGCCGGCAGTTTTTCCACCCTTCACATCTTTAAAACAAAACGTCTGGAATGCTGCGAGGCATTTATATTGGAAGTATTCTTAGAAAGAAAGAATTTTATTTTTTTATATTTTAAATATATCACGTATTACTCATGATACACAATTTTTTCATAATTTCTTAAATGAAATTTCTGCATTGTGTATCCAAGAGGTGAATTCAAGAAAATAGTTTGTAACTTACCTACAATTTTTCATAAATTCTTGAATGAAATTTTTATACTGTGTATCTAAGAGTTGAATTCAAAAAAGAGTTTGTTACTTACTTTCAACTTTTCATAATTTCTTGAATGAAATCACCTTATTGTGTATCCGAGAGGTGAATTCAAGAGAGAGAGTTTGTTTACTTACTTACAATTTTTCGTGATTTCTTGAATGAAATTTCTGCATTTTTTATCCAAGAGGTGAATTCAAGAAAGTGTTTGTTACTTACGTACTATTTTTTCATAATTTCTCGAATAAAACGTATTTATTTTCTGTCATATTAATCACGGTACACATTTTTTTCATAATTTTTTGAATGAAATTTCTGAATTGCGTATTCAAGAGGTGAATTCAAAAAAGAGTTTGTTACTTACTTACAATTTTTCGTGATTCCTTGAATGAAATTTCTGCATTTTGTATCCAAGAGGTGAATTCCAGAAAGTGTTTGTTACTTACGTACTATTTTTTCATAATTTCTCGAATGAAATGCCTTTATTGTCTGTCCAAGAGGTGAATTCAAGAAAGAGTTTGTTACTTACTTACAATTTTCTAATAGTTTCTTGATTGAAATTTCTGTATTGTGTATCCAAGAGGCGAATTCTAGAAACAGTTGGTTACTTTACTTACAATTTTTCATAATTTCCCAAATGAAGTGTCTGCATTGTGTATCCAAGAGGCAAATTAAAGAACGAGTTTGTTACATACTTACAATTTTTCGATAATTTCTTGAATGAAAGTTCTGTACTGTTTATCCAAGAGATGAATTCACGAAGGAGTTGGTTACTTACTTACAATTTTTTCGTTATTTCTTGAATGAAATTTCTGTATTGTGTATCCCAGAGGCGAATTAAAGAAAGTTTTTGTTACTTACTTACAATTTTTCATAATTTCTTGAATAAAATTTCAATATTGTGTATCCAAGAGGTGAATTCTAGAAAGAGTTTGTTACTTACTTACAATTTTTCCTAATTTCTTGACTGACATTTCTGCATTATGTATGCAAGAGGTGAACTCAAGAAAGAATTTGTCACTTAGTTACAATTTTTTTTGTCATAATTGCATGAATGAAATTTCTGTATTGTGCATACAAGAGACGAATTCAAGAACGAGTTTCTTACTTACTTACAATGTTTTCATAATTTCTCGAATGAAATTTCTGTATTTTGCATCCCAGAGGTGAATTCAGGAAAGAAGGTGTTAACTACTTACATTTTTTCATAGTTTCTTGATTGAAACTTTTATATTGTGTATCCAAGAGGTGAAATCAAGAAATAGTTGGTTACTTACTTACAATATTACATAGTTTCCTGAATAAAATTTCTGTATTGTGTATCCAAGAGTTGAATTCACGTATGAGTTGGTTACTTACTTACAGTTTTTCATAACTTCTTTAATGTAATTTCTGTATTTAGTATCCAAGAGGTGAATTCAAGAAAGATTTTGTTACTTACTTACAATTTTTCATAATTTCTCGAATGAAATTTCTATATTATGCATGTATGAGGCAAATTCAAGAAAGAGTTTAAAACTTGCTTACAATTTTTCATAATTTTTTGAATGATATTTTGTTATTGTATATCGAAGAGCTGAATTCAGGAAAGAGTTTGTTAGTTACTTACAATTTTTATCATAATTTCCTGAATGTAATTTCGGTATTGTTTTTACTGTTGGTTACTGTTGGTTACTTACTTACAAACTGTTGGTTACTTACTTACAATTCCTTAGTTATTTCTTGAATTAAATGTCTGTATTGTGTATCCAAGTGATGAATTCAAGAAAGAGTCTGTTTCTTACTGACAATTTTCTCGTAATTTCCTGGATAAAATTTCCGTGTTGTGTGTCCAAGAGGTGAATTCAAGAAAGAGTTTGTTACTTACTTACAAGTTTTCATAATTTCTTGAATGAAATTTTGGTATTATATATCCAAGAGGTAAATTCAGGCAAGAGTGTGTTAGTTACTTACAATTTTTTCATAATTTCCTGAATGTAATTTTGGTATTTTTGTTCCTGTTGGTTACTGACTTACAAACTGTTGGTTACTTACTTACAATTTTTCCGTTATTTCGTGAATGAAATTTCTGTATTGTGTATCCAAGAGCAAATTCAAGAAAGAGTTTACTGCTTACTTACAATTTTTTCATAATTTTTTGAATGAAATTTCGGTGCTGTGTATCCAAGAGGTGAATTCATGAAACAGTTGGTTACATACTTACAATTTTTCGTTATTTATTGAATGAAATGTCTGTATTGTGTATCCAAGAGGTGAATTCAAGAAAGAGTTTGTTTCTAACTTACAATTTTCTCATAATTTCCTGGATGAAATATCCGTTTTGTGTGTCCAAGAGGCGGATTCAAAAAGGAGTTTGTTACTTAATTACAATTTTTTTCATAATTTCTTTAATAAAATTTCTGTATTGTTCATCCAAATGGCAAATTCAAGAAAGAGTTTGTTACTTACGTACACTTTCTCATAACTTTTTGTATGAAATTTTGGTATTGTGTATCCAAGAGGTGAATTCAAAAAGAGTTTTTTACTTACTTACAATTTGTCATGATTGATTGAATGAAGTTTCTGTATTGTGTATCCATGAGGTGAATTCAAGAAAGAGTTTGTTACTTACTTACAAATTTTCTGCACCAATTATCAGTCTCTACTCAGGTCAGAAACAAAAGACATCACCCCTGTCAAAGAAAATAATGAAAAAAAAACGACACGTACAATAAACAGAAGAAGAAGCCTCAGGAAGAGAATTGTTAGATCGAAACTGGATTTCTTTTCATAGACTGGACAATGGCATATCTACCACATAAGGATTCTCATCCTTCAATCACTTCATCTTTTAAATCTATTCAATGCAGAAAATGTTGATGTGACTGTAAAACATGGATACTATGAACAATTGTAACCACAACAACCGCTCTCCGATAATATCCACTTTCAAATTCCAATGAGGACTACTTTATGGAAATGTCTTCGACATTTATAGATTTACATGTGATAGTCAAGAAATCCGACAATGGAATGACACTTTGTGCTGATGGAATATCCTAGGAGAATTGTATATTACATAATTTATTTCGTCAAATCAGTGTCTATATAAATGGCATACTGTTGAGCACAAGCAACTATCTCTCAAAAAATATACAAGTTTTATGCAGTTCATGTTGATGACACCCAAGTCATACAAGGAATTGAGAGGCACCTCCAATGGATATGAATATATTACAGATACTGATAGTACAGTTGCACTTAAAAATGCTACAACTAGTGAATTACAGCTAGTTGGAAAAATATATCGTGAGATATTTAATATACCCCAATGGCTATCACCAAATATTAAAGTGGATATAAAATTGACGCTTGCTCCATCCAATTTCATTTTACGAAAGGAACTTCTTGCCAATCCTGATATAACTCTCTCCCTCACCTCGGCAATACTACATGTACGATAACAGCAGGTTATGAGTTCTGTTGCTTTGGCAGTGGAAAAACTGAAAACTAGTAGAAATAATATTAAACTACTTGCTCCTCATACAATCACCAATCAACATCATCTTGCCAAAGGCTCGTGCACCTTCACCGACTCGTCCTTTATCAATGGAGAAATGCCATCAAAATTAGCATTGGTATATGTAAAAAGCGCTAGCGCAATAGCATCGTGGAATGGCTGCCCACATATATTTGAGATGTTTGTGCTTTCATCTCTTGTATGCAAAGTAAATGGAATCCCACTTTACAATCTATCTTTTGATAAATTCTATAGGACATTGTATGACTTGACAATGCAAACCCTAGATCATGATTCACAGCTACTTGAAAATGGTATAACCAAAGAAATTTTCGCTAAAACACGTAGTGTCATTGTACTAGACTTGTCTGGCACTCAAAAGATATGAGTATAGAACGAACGGGGAGTGTGTGTTTACAGTGTACATTTGCCAACCCATTACCTGAGGGTATCGCACAAATCTCGTTAAATCGATTTGAAACCTATTGGGAAATCACTCCCGAAGGCAGTGTTCTACTAAACCATGCACCTTAAACACTAGTCAACTAATCAATGTTTTTAATATGGATCCATACATGTCCAAATACATATCCTATTGTCTACCATCGGACTTCATTGGAAAAATTTAAAGTGCTAACAATACCCTAATCATTGTTAATAGCAGTCCGTCGACTGTGAATACCGGGCATTGGCTGTGCATCTTTCAAAAATTGAAGACTATTGAATTTTCTTATCCTCTCGGCCTACCTTATACATCCTACACCCCACACATCAACAAGTATATTGAAAGAATTGGGAAAATTATTATTCAAAATCGGAAGAGAGTGCAGGATCTAACGACTAAAAGCTGCAGTTTTCATGCGCTACTATATTTCGTTTTCAGATGTTGCGGTTATACTTACAAGCAGTTTCTCAACATTTACGTAGACAATCCAATTCTGAACGACTTTTTGGCGGCAAATAGGCTCTCAAAGTTGTACAATATTGATTTTAGTGCCCTACGATTAAAGTGTTTTAAAAATGTATGTAAATTTGTTTATTAATATAAAAAATGCATATACACAACAACAATGTCTGTATTCTACACTTTAGATTTCTTCTTCGGTCCATAGGCAACTGTCGAGAACCACTAATGCTGGTAGGTCATTTGAATTCACTTTATATTGATCTTGATTGGCTGCAATGTCAGGGTGACATTTTTCTACAGTACAATGTAACTTCACTCTTATCATATCTCTTTGTATAGTCAATGATACTATTTGCATTCATATTGTGAAATTCACGTGTTTCAATTTGTCTATTTGAAGTAATATCGCATACAGTGTTTGAAGTGGTGAATTGCATTCTGTAATAGCCAAATAAAAATCACTAGGCTTATAGTCATAATAGGCAGTGTCGTCACAACGACACTGACGTACAAACCGTCACAACGACAACGACATATGACGTACAAACCAAATTGTCTTGTTATCCCAACAGTTGGATCGTAGACCTGATTCTTCCTCCCAAAATAATTTAAAACCACGACGATACCAATCTCGTAAAAATAAACTAAAATCACGTTTAAGGTTCTTTCCAATTATACCAGGATAAGTATTCTCCCACTGATCACATTTGTCATAGTAACAATTGGAGCATAGTTGTTTCTAGGGTGAGATTCACAAATCTCTTCAAGACATGAATTACAGCCTTTAATTTGTACTGCATATCCTCTACGTATTTTACACGGGTTGTATAATTTGCACTTTTCATTATACTCATCAATTATTGCACAATTCTCACATGATGGCCAATTGCCAAGAGTATGCATACATAGTGGACATGTATAGAAGGTTTTTGGTTTTCGATGTCAACTCTCTCACAGCTAAAAAGAAACTGATCCATTTTCGATAAATTCAGCGGTAGAAATAGGAGAGAGAGGAGTAACTCTGTGACGTTACATAACCTGTTCTAAAGGGAGAGTCATCTACATAGAATCTATGGCAATGTTTTAAAAAGTATATCGACGATATTATTCTGCTTTGTTTCAATTAATATATCGATAAATTGAGTAAAAGTGTTTGAGTCACGTCATAAAAGCTTCATTAAATAGTCCAACAGTGGAGAATCTTTCCCAATTACATTGTCAAGTGTTCGTTGAGAAAATATCTTCTGTTGAACAGATAACTTGAGAAAATGGTCATCTAGAATCAAACGTTTTTCCATAATCACAAGATTCGACTTAATTCTCTTTTTCTCAAATTCATTCATTTTTCATTCCTAACACTCTTACTTCTGACTCCAGACTGACCACGATTCGCTGTACTTCAAGAATATTCGATAACCTATTTAAAAAATCTAAGAAAAACAAAAGGGAACATTTTCGATTTCGAAACAATTTTATTGTGTGTGAGCATAATTAAAACAATAATATATTACACATATAAAATTACCGATATAACTTATTGTCCTCAATATACTTCAATATTGCATTTAAAACACTTTGAAATCTATGTATTAAATATTTTATCGACTTTTACAGCGAAGCATAATTGGTCCTCCAAGTTAAATTTGCTCAAAGATAATACGTATCTTGCATATACTTCTTCCCACTTGAGACAAAGTCAAGATCCTCTCGGGATTTCCACCGCAATGTTTGATGCTCTTGTATCATTGCTGCTGCTACCAGCTCCACTATCAACATATAATAGTGTAAACATTCCACTCATTATTGCAAATATTTATCTTGCCAAATACATAAACGAGTAAAGTCAAACTGTTCTCACTCCTTGAGTTCTATTCTCACACTAATATTAACTATACTGACAATCCTTCCTTATATTAGTTGCGTTACTCCCGTTTGTATTTCTGACTCTCTGATTGGTCTAGAAAAAGGTGTATAATCTTGTCCCGGTTATATTCTAGCCCTCTGATTGGCTGTGATCTTGTCCCCCTGAAATTAGTAAAAATAGGACGTGTGGTCTTGTCCCAGTTGTATTTAAACCCCTCCCCCTAACTGACTATCTCGAGCCCATTGTGGCAACTTTTTTGATAAATCCTGCGAGAAAAATAAAATTCAAATAATATCAATTCATGGTGTTACCCCCATGTAAGTGCTCCGGGGCTGGTAATGACACTTACTCCATGTGTTTAACTTTTACTGAGCTTCAAACACATAGATAATTGGATGTTCAGGCGGGAACCCAATAGAGCCTTAATATTTAAATCACTTTTCATTGATTCTTTTTGTATTTTGTAATATAGATCGCCAGTTTTTGTCTGTAACTTAGCTCCTCCAAAAAAGTTCCTTGGTTTGTTTTTCCCCTTACACCACATGTTTTTGAAATAATTAGTTGTTTTACATGCCAGATTATCAAAACTTTATCAAAAAATGCTCATTCAGCTTAATTACTCTCCCTGGTCTTGAATTTAAGAAGCAAACTAATAGGTAGCGATTGAAAGGCACTAATCGAAACCATGTGCGGAACTGAATTTTTTTTTATGCTCTCACCCTCGATCATCTGCTACGAATAGTAATATTAATAATAATTGTAGATTACGAAAATCAATTACGAAAGTTCGTCTTCTTCAATACCATTTTGATTAGTACCTTATGCGTATATTTGCAAAAGGACCATGAGGCTGAATTTTTAATAGTAGCTAATAAACAAGTGTCACCATCTAAAAAAACTAAGCGTCATTTTTTTAGTGTCACCATCTAAAAAACAAAGTGAACAAACTTTGAACTAAATATTTAGAATCAGTATTATCGAGTTTTTTTCATCTTTCAATTGATATTGCATTGTGGTGCTATGAGTGTCCAAATGCTTGATATAGTCCTATTCCTATGCCATTTGCCCCAGGTTAAACACTAATTCTTATACATCTCTTGAGCCTTAACTTCACTTGAAATAGCCAACATATGACTATGATAAAATAATTCTCTCATGGGAACTGTCCCATGCGAATGTGGGTTACCAAGCAGAGCTGTCTTCAAATAGGCCTACTGTTTTCGAGCTATTTCCCCCTTCAGATGTTTTGGGGGGGGGGTGGTCCAGTGTCTATGTATTCATCTATGAAAATTGGTATTAAAGGGAAAGAAAGTCCCCCACCAAAGAATGAGCTTATAAGTTTGCAGATAACAGTATTTTAAACCACATCGCATCTTACCTATAAAGGTAACAGTTGGTCTTTGGCTGTAAGTAAGTAATTAAGTAAGCATGACAGCACAAGACCCTTAAGGTCCAAACTGGCAGTGCTGATCTCCATTTCATGGCCCTTCAGCCAGGAACTGAATGGGGGGTTGGAGGCCAGCTATCATGTGATTTCGCACACCCTTCCTGCTTACTTTCCCCAAATTTCACTAGGTACCCATTTTAGAGCTGAGTTGACTCTGGTTGAGCTTATATACTCATGCCACTGACTCCTGTCCGAAACCTTAATACTGACACTAAAATAGGGAAAATATGCATAAGATATAAAAATAATATGTAAACATTAAACATCTCACAGTTTCTGGGTGAGAGGTATGGGTATGAAGAACTCTCTCTGCTTCTCATTTACCTGGTCCTCAAATTTGTATTCTGGAGTAGTTCCAGTAAATTTCAAGAGACTAAATCACAAAGAGGGTAGCTATATTAACTAATTTCTGAGACCACACTGGCTAATCATGATAAACAAAAAATCGCGAAGAAAGGAAACGAGGACAATTAACAGCCAGTGAAAAAATTGAAAAATTATGCAAATATTTCGGTCAAGACCTCCGCTTGACCGTCCTCAGTTCAGAATAAAACTGATAAAAATATAAAAACAAAACCTTAAAATAAAAACACCAAACTAAAATTGGACGACCCTTTCCTAGTAACGATGAAAGGGTAACTGAATAAAAAAACAAGTCTAAATGGCATTTCAGAATTTCATTTTGCGTAAAGCACTTTTAAAGGCTGATCGCTTTCCAGTTTGATTATAATCGGAGACTCTATTCGATTGCACAATATAACTTTGTGGATGTATGTAAAAACAATCAGAATTAATAATTTTGTCATAAATGGGACTTAGAAAAATTTCTCCAGTGTCTCTATTGAGAGCTACCTTTTCGTGAATGTGCTTTTTTATTTCAACTGCCTCCCTGAAAACTTGCGTGAGACCTTTAACGGGGGCAACGATAGAGGCCTCGTCAAACAAAATGAAATGGTGTGGATTCTCGTACACATGTTGCGCCAAGGCGGAATCAAAAACCTCAGGCCTTTGGCGTAACCTCATTGCCTTGTCGATTGAGGACTTGTGGTCAGATAACCTCTCCCCCAATTGCTGTTGGGTTCTACCAACATAAAAACAGCCACAAGAACAAGGAATTCTATAAACACCACTGCCCAGAATGGGGCTGGTTTTATCTTTGCCGTTGTTAAAAAAGTTCTGTGTAATATTTGAATTTTTAAAGGCGACGCTAAGTTTATGTTTTTTAAGGATTCTTTTCAATTTGTCACTCAATTTTGGAATGTAGGGTAGAACAGTGAAAAGTTTCTTATCATCCACCAATGGGACGGTATCTTTTGGGGCTTGTGGACCTGATGCCCTCCCCTCTGCCTCTTTTCGTCTTCTGTCTATAATGGTCTAAAGTAATTTTATAGGTTAGCAATTGAAAAATAAAATGTCATTAATACAGTTCAATTCTGAGTCTATGTGAGGCTCTGAGAATATTTTTATTACTCGGTCAACCAAATAAATAACAACTCCTCTTTTTATGCAGGGAGAGAGGTTGGAGGAAAAATGCAAATACCTATCGTTATGCGTAGGCTTTCTATAAATAGAAAATTCAAGGCCAGGAGACTTATTGAAAATTAAAACATCTGGGAAAGGAAGTTTGTGGTTATGTTCTAGTTCGAAAGTGAACTGAAGGTTAGAGTCCAAAGTGTTTAGATGAGTTAAGAAGGAGTCAAGTGACTCTCCTCCATGCTCCTACAGAAAAATAACATCATCGACAAACCTACCCCAGAAACGGTGTTTTATCGGAAAATTTTCCTGAGCGGAGATTTCTATGAATTCCATATAAAAAGTTGCCAAAAATGGTGAAAGACTTGTACCCATAGGTAAACCCCTAATTTGGGTGAAAAATTGGTTATTATATCGGAAATATGAGGAGGAAATATTGCAAAGACGGACGAGACGCATAATAGTTTCTATATCCAGTGTTTTGTAGTCTATTTGATCAATATTATCTTCTAATTTCCTTTGAAGAGCTAGTTAACATTTTTTAATGTCGCAAGACGTATATATAGAAATGGCATCGAAACTGGCCAAAATTGTATCTTTTTTTATTTCAATGTCTTTTAGTTTTTCAACAAGGTGACCTGAGTTTCTTATATATGAAGTTTGCGTTTGCATAAGGGGGCGAAAAAGTTTGGACAGCCATTTCCCCAATCTGGCAGTCGGAGAGCTATAAGAAGCCACAGTTGGGCGTAGAGGGACTACATATGTGTGGATTTTTGGGAGCCTGTAAAATTTAGGAGCTGAACAAGCTTTAGGGTGAAATAATTTATACATTTGTGGAGTAATAAGTCTTTCAGTTTGCAAAATCCCTAGCTCCTTTCGTACTAAACGTGTGAACTTATCGGTGGGGTCTGAATCTATGGGCTTGTAAGTATGGGTGTCGGATAAAATATCTGTAACTTTTGTATTATATGAAGTTTTATCAAGGATAACAATTTTATTTCCTTTATCAGCCCTGGTGATAATGATGTTTGGGTCTTTTTTTAATTTTTTGAGAGTTTGTGTTTCCTGATTTGTTTACCTTGGGGAATATGGAATGAAATCGAGAATATTCTTAACCACCTCTTCTCAAAGTAAGTCTGGATTTTCCACAGCACCACGTGAACCAAATATACCTGCCTCCACATTGGAGACTATCTCTGCGAAATTCACTTGTGTTTGAGGTAGGCAAAACTCAGGTCCCTTGGACAAAACATGGGTTTCTTCCGGAGTAAGAACTTTAGAAGATAGGTTCTCAATGGCCGGACCAGGACAAAATCTCGGAAGAAAATATCTGGAATTCTGAAATTTTTCGTACTCTAATTTTTCAAACTTTTCTGATAAACGAGCCTTAGCCATACAAAAGTCGTGGCGGAAAGTATTCTGAGCTATTCTCGATATCTTCTGAAAATCCGTCGGTGATAGGTTTTGCTTTAGAAATTGTCTAGTTTTTGAAATTGTATTACTTAGGGAAAAACGTCGTGTTTTTTGGTCTTTTAAAATTTTTAACAAATAAATAAAAACAAACCAAAACCTAAAATTCCGGTATGGTTTTTTAACAATGCTTATGCGGAAAAGAATAGAAATAGGAAGAAATATATTTAATCTACAAAGCTGTAAAAATTCTTGTTGATTAATAAGGTTGGCGTGTTTTTTAGACAAATCAAAATAATTAAGAACAGACCTGGTCAAAAGCTCCCCGTAAGCTAGTCGTAAATAATTTCTGAGACCACACTGGCTAATCATGATAAACAAAAAATCGCGAAGAAAGGAAACGAGGACAATTAACAGCCAGTGAAAAAATTGAAAAATTATGCAAATATTTCGGTCAAGACCTCCGCTTGACCGTCCTCAGTGCAGAATAAAACTGATAAAAATATAAAAACCAAACCTTAAAATAAAAACACCAAACTAAAATTGGACGACCCTTTCCTAGTAACGGTGAAAGGGTAACTGAATAAAAAAACAAGTCTAAATGGCATTTCAGAATTTCATTTTGCGTAAAGCACTTTTAAAGGCTGATCGCTTTCCAGTTTGATTATAATCGGAGACTCTATTCGATTGCACAATATAACTTTGTGGATGTATGTAAAAACGATCAGAATTAATAATTTTGTCATAAATGGGACTTAGAAAAATTTCTCCAGTGTCTCTATTGAGAGCTACCTTTTCGTGAATGTGCTTTTTTATTTCAACTGCCTCCCTGAAAACTTGCGTGAGACCTTTAACGGGGGCAACGATAGAGGCCTCGTCAAACAAAATGAAATGGTGTGGATTCTCGTACACATGTTGCGCCAAGGCGGAATCAAAAACACCTCAGGCCTTTGGCGTAACCTCATTGCCTTGTCGATTGAGGACTTGTGCTCAGATAACCTCTCCTTCAATTGCTGTTGGGTTCTACCAACATAAAAACAGCCACAAGAACAAGGAATTCTATAAACACCACTGCCCAGACTGGGGCTGGTTTTATCTTTGCGGTTGTTAAAAAAGTTCTGTGTAATATTTGAATTTTTAAAGGCGACACTAAGTTTATGTTTTTTAAGGATTCTTTTCAATTTGTCACTCAATTTAGGAATGTAGGGTAGAACAGTGAAAAGTTTCTTATCATCCACCAATGGGACAGTATCTGTTGGGGCTTGTGGACCTGATGCCCTCCCCTCTGCCTTTTTTCGTCTTCTGTCTATAATGGTCTCAAGTAATTTTATAGGGTAGCCATTGCACAATAAAATGTCCTTAATATAGTTCAATTCTGAGTCTATGTGAGGCTCTGAGCATATTCTTATTACTCGGTCAACCAAAGAAATAACAACTCCTATTTTTATGCAGTGAGAGTGGTTTGATGAAAAATGCAAATACCTATCGTTATGCGTAGGCTTTCTATAAATAGAAAATTCAAGGCCAGGAGACTTATTGAAAATTAAAACATCTAGGAAAGGAAGTTTGTGGTTATGTTCTAGTTCTATAGTGAACTGAAGGTTAGAGTCCAAAGTGTTTAGATGAGTTAAGAAGGAGCTAAGTGACTCTCCTCCGTGCTCCCACAGAGAAATAACATCATCGACAAACCTACCCCAGAAACGATGTTTTATCGGAAAATTTACCAGAGCAGAGATTTCTATGAATTCCATATAAAAAGTTGCCAAAAATGGTGAAAGACTTGTACCCATGGGTAAACCCCTAATTTGGGTGAAAAATTGATTATTATATCGGAAATATGAGGAGGAACTATTGCAAAGACGGACGAGACGCATAATAGTTTCTATGTCCAGTGTTTTGTAGTCTATTTGATCAATATTATCTTCTAATTTCGTTTGAAGAGCTAGTTCACATTTTTTAATGTCGCAAGACGTATGCATAGAAATGGCATCGAAACTGGCCAAAATTGTATCTTTTTTTATTTCAATGTCTTTTAATTTTTCAACAAGGTGAACTGAGTTTCTTATGTATGAAGTTTGTGTTTGCATAAGGGGGCGAAAAAGTGTTGACAACCATTTCCCTAATCTTGCAGTCGGAGAGCTATAAGAAACCACAATTGGGCGTAGAGGGACTCCATCTTTGTGGATTTTTGGGAGCCCGTAAAATTTAGGAGCTGAACAACCTTTAGGGTAAAATAATTTATACATTTGTGGAGTAATAAGTCTTTCAGTTTGCAAAATTCCTAGCTCCTTTCGTACTAAACGTGTGAACTTATCGGTGGGGTCTGAATCTATGGGCTTGTAAGTATTGGTGTCGGATACAATATCTTTAACTTTTATATTATATGAAGTTTATCAAGTATAACAATTTTATTTCCTTTATCAGCCCTGGTAATAATGATGTGTGGGTCTTTTTTTTTAATTTTTTGAGAGTTTGTGTTTCCTGATTTTTTAACCTTGGGGAATATGGAATGAAATTAAGAATAGTCTTAACCACCTCTCCTTGAAGTAAATCTGGATTTTCCACAGCACCACGTGAACCAAATATACCCGCCTCCACATTGGAGACTATCTCTGCGAAATTCACTTGTGTTTTAGGTAGGCAAAATTTAGGTCCCTTGGACAAAACATGGGTTTCTTCCGGAGTAAGAACTTTAGAAGATAGTTTCTCAATGGCCGGACCAGGACAAAATCTCGGTAGAAAACATCTGGAATTCTGAAATTTTTCGTACTCTAATTTTTCAAACTTTTCTGATAAACGAGCCTTAGCCATACAAAAGTCTTGGCGGAAAGTATTCTGAGCTATTCTAAATATCTGCTGAAAATCCGTCGGCGAAAGGTTTTGCTGTAGAAATTGTCGAGTTTTTGATATTGTATTACTTATGAAAAAATGTCTTTTTTTTTTGTCTTTTAAAATTTGAAACAAATAATGAAAAACAAACCAATACCAAAAATTCCGTTAGGATTTTTTGAATAGGTTTATGCGGAAACAAAGAGAATTAGGAAGAAATATCTTTACTCTACAACGCTGTAAAAATTCTTGTTGATTAATAAGGTTGGCGTGTTTTTTAGACAAATCAAAATAATTAAGAACAGACTTGGTCAAAAGCTCCCCGTAAGCTAGTCGTAAATAATTTCTGAGACCACACTGGCTCATCATGATAAACAAAAAATCGCTAAGAAAGGAGACGAGGACAATTAACAGCCAGTGAAAAAATTGAAAAATTATGCAAATATTTCGGTCAAGACCTCCGCTTGACCGTCCTCAGTGCAGAATAAAACTGATAAAAATATAAAAACAAAACCTTAAAATAAAAACACGAAACTAAAATTGGACGACCCTTTCCTAGTAACGGTGAAAGGGTAACTGAATAAAAACACAAGTCTAAATGGCATTTCAGAATTTTATTTTGCGTAAAGCACTTTTAAAGGCTGATCGCTTTCCAGTTTGATTGTTATCGGAGACTCTATTCGATTGCACAATATAACTTTGTGGATGTATGTAAAAACGATCAGAATTAATAATTTTGTCATAAATGGGACTTAGAAAAATTTCTCCAGTGTCTCTATTGAGAGCTACCTTTTCGTGAATGTGCTTTTTTATTTCAACTGCCTCCCTGAAAACTTGCGTGAGACCTTTAACGGGGGCAACGATAGAGGCCTCGTCAAACAAAATGAAATGGTGTGGATTCTCGTACACATGTTGCGCCAAGGCGGAATCAAAAAGCTCAGGCCTGTGGCGTAACCTCATTGCCTTGTCAATTGAGGACTTGTGCTCAGATAACCTCTCCCCCAATTGCTGTTGGGTTCTACCAACATAAAAACAGCCACAAGAACAAGGAATTCTATAAACACCACTACCCAGAATGGGGCTGGTTTTATCTTTGCCGTTGTTAAAAAAGTTCTGTGTAATATTTGAATTTTTAAAAGCGACGCTAAGTTTATGTTTTTTAAGGATTCTTTTCAATTTGTCACTCAATTTTGGAATGTAGGGTAGAACAGTGAAAAGTTTCTTATCATCCACCAATGGGACGGTATCTGTTGGGGCTTGTGGACCTGATGCCCTCCCCTCTGCCTTTTTTCGTCTTCTGTCTATAATGGTCTTTCTTCGCGATTTTTTGTTTATCATGATTAGCCAGTGTGGTCTCAGAAATTATTTACGACTAGCTTACGGGGAGCTTTTGACCAAGTCTGTTCTTAATTATTTTGATTTGTCTAAAAAACACGCCAACCTTATTAATCAACAAGAATTTTTACAGCGTTGTAGAGTAAAGAGAATTCTTCCGAATTCTCTTAGTTTCCGCCTAAACCTAGGCACACATTCCTAAAGGAATTTTTGGTATTGGTTTGTTTTTCATTATTTGTTACAAATTTTAAAAGAAAAAAAAAAACGACGTTTTTTCCTAAGTAAAACAATATCAAAAACTCTACAATTTCTACAGCAAAACCGTTCACCGACGGATTTTCAGCAGATATCTAGAATAGCTCAGAATACTTTCCTCCACGACTTTTGTTTGGCTAAGGCTCGTTTATCAGAAAAGTTTGAAAAATTAGAGTACGAAAAATTTCAGAATTCCCGATGTTTTCTTCCAAGATTTTGTCCTGGTCCGGCCATTGAGAACCTATCTTCCAAAGTTCTTACTCCGGAAGAAACCCATGTTTTGTCCAAGGGACCTAAATTTTGCCTACCTCAAAAACAAGTGAATTTCGCAGAGATAGTCTCCAATGTGGAGGCGGGTATATTTGGTTCACGTGGTGCTGTGGAAAATCCAGATTTACTTCGAGGAGAGGTGGTTAAGAATATTCTTGATTTCATTCCATATTCCCCAAGGTTAACAAATCAGGAAACACAAACTCTCAAAAAATTGAAAAAAGACCCAAACATCATTATCACCAGGGCTGATAAAGGAAATAAAATTGTTATCCTTGATAAAACTTCATATTGTAAAAAAGGTAAAGATATTTTATGCGACACCCATACTTACAAATCCATAGATTCAGACCCCACCGATAAGTTCACCCGTGTAGTACGAAAGGAGCTGGGAATTTTGCAAACTGGAAGACTTATTACTCCACAAATGTATAAATTATTTTACCCTAAAGGTTGTTCAGCTCCTAAATTTTACGGGCTCCCAAAAATCCACAAAGATGGAGTCCCTCTACGCCCAATTCTGGCTTCTTATAGCTCTCCAATTGCCAGATTGGGGAAATGGTTGTCAACACTTTTTCGCCCCCTTATGCAAACACAAACTTCATACATAAGAAACTCAGTTCACCTTGTTGAAAAATTAAAAGACATTGAAATAAAAAAAGATACAATTTTGGCCAGTTTCGATGCCATTTCTATATATACGTCTTGCGACATTAAAAAATGTGAACTAGCTCTTCAAAGGAAATTAGAAGATAATATTGATCAAATAGACTACAACACACTGGATAGAGAGACTATTATGCGTCTCGTCCGTCTTTGCAATAGTTCCTCCTCATATTTCCGATACAATGATCAATTTTTCACCCAAATTAGGGGTTTACCTATGGGTACAAGTCTTTCACCATTTTTGGCAACTTTTTATATGGAATTCATAGAAATCTCTGCTCTGGAAAATTTTCCGATAAAACACCGTGTCTGGGGTAGGTTTGTCGATGATGTTATTTCTCTGTGGGAGCACGGAGGAGAGTCACTTAACTCCTTCTTAACTCATCTAAACACTTTGGACTCTAACCTTCAGTTCACTATAGAACTAGAACATAACCACAAACTTCCTTTCCTAGATGTTTTAATTTTCAATAAGTCTCCTGGCCTTGAATTTTCTATTTATAGAAAGCCTACGCATAACGATAGGTATTTGCATTTTTCCTCCAACCACTCTCCCTGCATAAAAAGAGGAGTTTTTATTTATATTGTTGACCAAGCAATAAGAATATGATCAGAGTCTCACATATAATCAGAATTGAACTATATTAAGGAAATTTTATTTTTAAATGTCTACCCTATGAAATTAATTGAGACCACTATAGACAAAAGACGAAAAAAGGCAGAGGGGAGGGCATCAGGTCCACAAGCCCCAACAGATACCGTCCCATTGGTGGATGATAAGAAACTTTTCACTGTTCTACCCTACATTCCAAAATTGAGTGACAAATTGAAAAGAATCCTTAAAAAATATAAACTTAGTGTCGCCTTTAAAAATTCAAATATTACACAGAACTTTTTTAACAACGGCAAAGATAAAACCAGCCCCATTCTGGGCAGTGGTGTTTATAGAATTCCTTGTTCTTGTGGCTGTTTTTATGTTGGTAGAACCCAACAGCAATTGGGGGAGAGGTTATCTGAGCACAAGTCCTCAATCAACAAGGCAATGAGGTTACGCCAAAGGCCTGAGGTTTTTGATTCCGCCTTGGCGCAACATGTGTACGAGAATCCACACCATTTCATTTTGTTTGACGAGGCCTCTATCGTTGCCCCCGTTAAAGGTCTCACGCAAGTTTTCAGGGAGGCAGTTGAAATAAAAAAGCACATTCACGAAAAGGTAGCTCTCAATAGAGACACTGGAGAAATTTTTCTAAGTCCCATTTATGACAAAATTATTAATTCTGATTGTTTTTACATACATCCACAAAGTTATATTGTGCAATCGAATAGAGTCTCCGATTATAATCAAACTGGAAAGCGATCAGCCTTTAAAAGTGCTTTACGCAAAATGAAATTCTGAAATGCCATTTAGACTTGTTTTTTTATTCAGTTACCCTTTCACCGTTACTAGGAAAGGGTCGTCCAATTTTAGTTTGGTGTTTTTATTTTAAGGTTTGGTTTTTATATTTTTATCAGTTTTATTCTGTACTGAGGACGGTCAAGCGGAGGTCTTGACCGAAATATTTGCATAATTTTTCAATTTTTTCACTGGCTGTTAATTGTCCTCGTTTCCTTTCTTCGCGATTTTTTGTTTAGCTATATTAACAGGTGCTCGTATTATTAGTGATTATTAAACCCACTATATAGTAAATACCATACAATGGAAAACAGAGAGCAAATAAGAAAAATAGAAATGAAAACAGCTACAGTTAAACAGATAAGAGATTACAACAATTTTGTGTTTAATTTGAATAAAAACTCTGAATTATGCACGAAGCACTTGCAAAGGTTACCCAGGACAGTTTGCTAATTTTTATATTATGTTTCTTCACTTAGTGAAGTTGCTGCTTCATCAAGATTGGCTCCTCCAAGCTCCAGAGCCATTAATGGATTTATGTCCATGGAGGAGTTTGACCCCGCTATTTAGCAATGAGAAAGACGGATAAATGCATTTTCCTTTTATCTGACTTAGTAAACTCTTCAAAAGTGGGATAAAATACAGGGAAGGGGGAATAAATTGGGAATAGATACGGGAATAGGTTGGTTGATGTGCATATGTAAATATATGAGCAGTAGCAGTTCAACGAGAGATACAGTTTGAAACAACAATTCAAAACGACAGTTTTAACAACAGTTGACAATAAATAAATCATACCTCCCATCGTTTAAGTCGAGAAGAAGCTTCATGTACCCGTATTACACAGTTTGAAAGATTATGAGAGTTGTTTAACAATACGACTGATCATAAAATTGTCGTCGACATGTGAAATAAGCCAGGCATTGATGTCATTTGAAGTGCAAGAATACGAACTATGTTCTTCAGTCTTAAAAATATAGTCGCTCTACGCAGAATAGGAGACGAAGCTACGACTTGGAGGGTTCGTCCTTGGACAGACTTTTTTATTTCGGGGCATCGACTCCTTAGATTTCAAAAGAAGAGTCTTCAGATGGGTTTGTAGGCAAAAGTATATGTGACGGATATCCTTTATAATACAAACACTTTTGTACCTTTAGATGGTAATAGAAACATTGCTTCACTAAAAACGGAGCTGAAGGCTCGTCTGACCTCATGCCCCATTAGAAACTGGGGGAAATTAGAAGTGTTCGTGCAAATTGACGATCATAGACAGTGTCCTGGGACACCCAAATCCACACTAAATGCTGAACTGATAAGGTGGAGCAGAACACTTCCTCTTAATATATATATAACAAATATCCTGAACAGAATGCAGGAGTAATTGAAACGGTGATAAGCTTGAAAAAACATCACTAAAGATTACTTTTCCCTATATTAGGAATTGGTGCGATATATCTGATATAAATAACTAAGGGACAATGTCCATGTTTGGGACAATCTGCATGAGTAATGTTAACTGCTTTACCAGGGAAAGGCGTCTATGGTTGACATACAAACCACTAACTTTATAAATGCTAGAAGATGGCTTGGGCTTCAACCTCCTTATAGTCTATGTAACAATAAAAGGCGTAACCGCAACATCATAGGATGGACACTGGGGGCTACTTAACAGCTCTTCCAGCCCAAATCCAAATTTTGACTGAAGCAAGGTACGTTGGTGAAAATGGCTATATAGCAATTACCTCATTCTGCATCAGCTATATCAGAAAAAGAAACTGATGAGGAGTAAAAAAGTCCACAATCAAGTCTCTTCTAGAGTATATCTCTACGTGAAACAACCTTAGATGAAAATACTGAAACAACATGCCTTTGCTGGCACTCTAATCCCCGAACAAACTTTCTTTTAGTATAGAGCCAAACATGACTCGCAATGCCATTATACTGCTTGTGCATGACTTCTATAAAGAAATCATTGACTTGGGTAGAAGAATTAGTTTCTTATGAGTTTAAAAATTACTCCCTGCATTCTAGCATAGGAGAATCAGATCTGACGGAAGTGGGTTCTTAAAGAATGATCAGCTGAGAAATTAGTTACAGTTGACAGATGATACACACTTGACAGATCATAAATATATAGTTCTAATACTGCTGTGGCTTCTTACTTAATAACAGAATCTTTATATGATCAGGGCTTCAGTCATCTGCTAAATCGGTATTTGTAGCCCTGTTCCCCCTCTTTTAACTAACTTATACAATTCCAATCTTTCTCTATAGAGATGCATTGTTATTAGCTTCCAGAAATAACCCCTCTTCTGACTTAATTATGCCTATAGAAGGAGATATATTTCTTCTTTTGCCTACCTGGTAGGCAACATACTTTCAAGTTGCCTAGCTGGTAGGTATCATACTTTCGACATTCATGGAGGTCTTCAGTTAAAGTGGACACTTATAGTATCCAAGGTGAGTCCTGTCTGAGGCCGTAAGTTTGAAAGTATCATGACCATTTTTAATTGAAGACAACAGGAAAAAACAAATGTGGTAGAATTAAATCAGTATATAGACTGAACCAATTTTAGTTAATATATTTATTCTGAAAATTCACGCATTTACTTTTTGCATATCTAGATTTTAAACAGTAATTAACTTTACAGAATTGGTTTGAAAATTTTTAAGTTATTTTGGTATTTTTTTTAGTAAGATTTTGTTCTCGAATTGGAAAGATGGATGGAAACTCCATCCATCCAAAAACTTTCACAATTTTAGGGTTTAAAAAATGACTAGTGACCTTAACACTTTCAACCATCTAAATCCATAATCTACAGCATACCAGAACATGGTGGAGGAGTAACCGCTCCCCTTTATCCCATATTATTACCCTGCCTTAGATTTCGAAAAATAAATTTTTGGTAAATTCATTTAAATTTTTTGTTGTTAGGTATTCTCATAGAAAAATAAAAAAAATATTGTTGTCCAGGCTGCTAGCTACCGCTGCAACCCGGATTAATATGAAAGTTCTCTTATGAATTAGCTTATTTATAGGAGTTATGGGTTATTATATTTCTTAGTATTGGATGTGATCGTCTCTTACTAGGCTGCTAGTTACCACTGCAACCCGGGTTAATATAAGAATCGCAAACAGAAAAAATCCTATGGTTTTTTCTTATTTGGAATAGTGAGAGACGAAGTTCAGAGAATCAGGCAGCTAATTAAGTCCAATATGTGCCATGGTCTGTTCTTTACTAGGTTTCAGCCATCTCTATTAAGATGGAGAAACTTAGATGGAGAAACCATTTTTAATATAAAAATCACAAACAGGAAGAAGCTTAAGGCTTTTTCTTGTTTGGAATAGTTAGAGACGAGGCTCAGAGAATCAGGCAGCTAACTAAGTTCAATATATACAATGGTTTGCTCGTTACTAGGTTTTAGCCATCTCAGGAAATATGGGCAATTACATTTCTTAGCATTGGACGTTATCGTCTCTCACTAGGTTGATAGCTACCGATGCAACCCGGATAGCCATTAAACAGCCCTCTATGATGTTCCAGCTGAGGAGATAGAACAGGAAAAAAGAAGGGTTTGATGCAGAATATTGTAGTTCAAGCCACTTATCTTGTTGTTCCGGCCAATCCATTTTCTTTATTGTTTAAGACAAGAGGTTGTAAGTTTCCTATATAGGAATTTTGGACAAGACGGTTCTATTTGTTTACTTTGTGTTTCGATCTGACACTATTTTTAGGAATTGACTTGACTTGTGTCCCATCCGTCCTTGAAGGTCGTTTTGGGGCCTCTTCTTTAACCAGTTCATTGATGTACCTCCTGTAGGTACTTCTGTTGTCGGCCAGGCGGCAGAGTTGTGGCAGGTTGTAAGGTGAAAAGTTTTCTTTCCATCTCTTCGGAGGGCGACCTCTGGGTCGAGAACCGTTTACTCGTCCATCGAAGGTTATCTTCGGGAGACGAGTGCTAGCCATGCGTTGTGTATGTCCAAGCCATTTGAGTTGTTGTAGTTTTATTTTGTCCAGTATTGTAAATTTGACTTTCAGATTATGGAGAAGCTTGGAGTTGGAGATTCTGTCGTGGAAGGTGATACCAGCGATGCGTCGTAGGTATTTGGTTTCAAAGACAGCTAGGCGGCGTTGATCGTCTGTTTTAAGCGTCCAAGATTTACAGGCATAGATGGCGATCAGAATAATGAGGGAAGAGAACAGTCTCGATTTGAGAGTGGTTGTTAAGTTTTTATTCCTCCAAATGGGCATCAGAGCTTTAAGACCGGAGTTTGCAAGTGCCCGGCGTCTCTTGATGTCTTTGAGTTGGTTGTTATCATAAGTAAGTAAGCTCCCAAGGTAGGCAAAGCCTTCCATCCACTCAACGGTACCTTCACCAAGCTGAAGGCTGAGATTTACATGTGAACCGAATTTGCGTGAACAGTGCATGACTTTCATTTTTGAGGTGTTGATTGCCATCCCGAAGAGGTTGGTGGGTGAGTGAACGCTGTTAGCCTGAGATTGTAGATCTTGAAGGAACTCGGCTATTAGGACTATGTCATCAGCATATGCCAGTTTGTCTATCACCACTCCTCCGACAAGGGCGGCGTGCGTGTTATCTCTGAGGGTAAGGGCTGCAGTTAGGAAGAGATTAAACAGCTCCGGTGATATTAGGCAAACTTGAAGTACTCCGGTAGAGGTTTTGAATCTATCGGTAAGTCCCTCTCCAGTCATGACGCGGCTACTGAACTTCTTATACATGTCTTTGAACAGCGAGATCAGGTTGGATGGGATGCCAAAGTGAAGAAGTATGTGCCATAGACCTTCTCTCCATATCCGATCAAAAGCTTGTTTAAAGTCTATGAAAAGGTGGTAGATGCTGCGGCCAAGGTCGTTATACTTTTCCATGATCTGCCGAACAGTGAATATCTGATCAATTATTGATCTATTAGGTCAAAAGCCGGCTTGGCATTCCGGAATGACCAGTGAGGAAATGGCTCGTATACGCCCGAGCATGACTCTGGTGAAGATTTTTGCTGCGCGGCTGGTAAGACCTATTGGGCGGTAGTTTTCGCAGACAGCCTTAGAGCCTTTCTTATGCAGGGGAATTATCGTGGCTTCGCACCAGGGTGAGGGGAAGTGACATTTTTCCCAAGCAGCTGTGGCAATTTTGTGGTAAAGGTCAAGGAGTGGCTTGCAGTTTACTTTCAGTAGTTCGGACTGGATTCCATCGGGGCCAGCATCTTTGTTCGTTCTTAAGTCTCTGAAAGCTGCTTCTATTTCAGAGTGATGAGGGGGAAGACTTTGATCTGTAGAAGTTATAGGGAAAGTGTCGAGATTTGTTGGGTTTGGGTGGATGTCCAGATTCAGTTTATTTTTAAAATGGTTTTTCCATCGTGAGCGGATTCCTTCTGTGGATTGTATTTGGTTTCCATGTTCGTCGAGAAGGGAGAACGCTTTGATTTCCTTCTTTTTGGCCAATTCCCGCACTCTTCTATACATGTAGTGGGGGTCTCCTTTCTTGAAGGCCGATTCATATTGATCACAGGTTTCTTTAATAAAAGCACAATGAGCACGTCTGATGGATTTCTCAACAGCTCATTTGAGTTGCTTGCACCGGTCCCTACTTTCTTTATCCTGCTTCTTCGTGAGTTGGCGCTTTTTGTTGCAGAGTGAAATGATCTCGTTTGTTTTCCACGGTTGCTGAATATTTTTTTGGGTACCCAGTGTGGAATGAGCGACATCACATATGATATTTGTGCTGCTAGTCACCTGGTTGTCAATGTCTTCCTTAGACAGGATAGGTGGAGATCTCGACGTGAGCTCCGAAATTTTTTCGGATAGAATGGTGATATAGGTCATACGTGTGTTTTCGTCTTTCAGTAGATCTACTCGAAACTTGGAGGTTTTCTGAGATGACTTTGATGCTGTTTTAAGTCTTGTTTTGAACTTAGACATGACAAGCGAGTGGTTGCTGTTAAAGTCACCACCAGCTAGCGTGACCGTGTTTAGGACAGACATTTTCCAACGTCTAGACACGAGGATGTAGTCTATTAAGTTTTAAGTTTTTCCATCCGGTGAGGTCCAGGATGTCTTACGGCGAGGTCTGTGCTTGAACAGTGTGTTTGTAATGACTGTTATCGATTTACTTGACTAAATCGCTGTCTCTGCAGAATTCGATAAGGCGTTCTCCTCTTCTGTTCATTTTTCCATGTCCAAATTTTCCCATTAAATCTTCGTGTCCTGTGTGGTTGTTTCCAACGATGGCGTTGAAGTCACCAATGACAAAGATTATGTCCTTTTTAGGGACAGAATCAACCAGACTTTGAAGCTGGAGATAGAAGTTTCCAGACTCTTCGTCGTCTCTGCTGGAATCCGGAGAGTATACTTGGATAATTGTGAGGTTGGTGGGTGAACCTTTCAGGCGGATCATGATGATCCGTTCTGTGAGGGGGGTTACGGAGATTAAGGATTTTCTGGCTTTATTGGACAGTAGGAAACCTAAACCTTGTCGATGTTTCTTATCATTACGTCCCGAAAGTAGAAGGGTAACATCTCCATGTTTCTCTTCACCAGTGACTGGAAGATGGGTTTTGGCGAGACCGATAACGTCCCAGCTGTACTGTTTTATCTCTCTTAGGAGTAGGTCTATTTTTCCTTGTTTGGCGAGGGTTCTAGTGTTGAGGGTACCTATTGACATAGTTATTTTTGGAGAAACAATAGCCTCCAGAGTTGGAGTTGTCAACGTAGATATATTTGCGCGATTCACGGTTGTCGAGTCGTCGGCTGCCCGGTATCTCTTGACGCATTATCGTCGGTTACCCTGGACGCGGTAGCACTGAAACTCATATTTGATCTCTTATTCGTATTCATATTCATCATTAAAATTAAAGAAGGGGTTTCTTGGCTGGCTTCGGGACAGCGGTAAGCCACTCCTCTCTGTCCCTAGCAGGGGCTGACTGTATCTATTACCGATAGTGCGCCCTTTTGGTGTCCTGCAACACCAGCAATATAACCTATTGCTGGGGGAAGTTTTGTGACTGACGGAGCGTATGCATACACTGATGGGCCCTGCCCAGTGCACATTAGAGGGGTCATCCTCCTCCTCCGTCTGAATTTAAGGCCCCCAGACGAGGGTGCTCCAGCAATGTTTCAAAACTTAGGGCAATAGAAAGAGCACATCTGAATTTTTAAGTTCAGAATAAAAGGTTTTATGCAAATTTTATGGTTTCGTCTTAAAAACCGAACAAGTAAACCTACGGTGTTGTGTTATAATTAATATTCAGAAAACAATTTTTTCAGCCTTCACCAAAATGTCAAAAGAATCAAATTCTAAAATATCACAAGCATGTATGCTAACTTCCTAAGACAAACAGTGTTGTCAAAATAGAGTCAAATAAACTCAATCATGCGAAAAGAATTCTAATACCTTAGGATGATGATGCTGTATATACATAAATGCTAAAAGAATCAACAAAGAATTTAAACTTCAAAAATAAATGCACTGAGTGCTAAGGAATCATTGGAGTAAATTGTAAACGGCCTTGACTATACAATTTGCGCTAATACCGTACTTCTCAAGAAGGGCCTCAGGGGGACCAGATCGTGGAACCTCATTGACTGCTAGACGTTTGACAGTAATGTTTGTATCAGTCGAAAGGGCAGAAGCTACAGCTTCACCAATACCACCCTCTGGATAATGATCTTCAACAGTGAGTATCTTGCCACCAACCCGCAGAGCATGAGCTCGAATGGTGTTGGCATCCAAGGGTTTAATGGTGAAAGGATCGATGACACACACATGGATGCCGTTACTGGCCAGGGTATCAGCCGCCTTCAGACCTTCGTGCATAGTTATACCCGCTCCAATAAGGACAACCTTGTCACCAGGGTTCTCTCGGACTACCTTGGCTCTACCCACTTGGAATTGTTCTTCGTTATCATAAATAACAACAGTGGCTGGCCTAGATGTCCTAATGAAACAAATATCTCTTGTGTTGGCTGCCAGTTCACAGGCTCGTTCGCAGCTCACAGCATCACTGGGATAGAATACAGTGCAACCAGGGATAGTTCTAAACATAGCCAAATCTTCAAGTGCCATTTGACTCGGCCCATCTTCACCAATACTCACACCAGCATGTGATCCGACACAGTTGATGTTTGTCTGAGAAATGGCACCCATTCTGAGCTGATCAAAAGCGCGGGTGAAAAATGCAGCAAAAGTAGAACAGAATGTAATAGTTCGGTTACGACAAGCTGCACCAATAGCAACTCCAACTAAATTTTGCTCGGCAATGTAGCATTCAATGTAAATATCAGTGGAAACCTTCTTGATCTTTTCAGAATAAGTAGAATTCTTTGTATCACCGTCCAAGCCAATGACCCGGGAGTTGTTCTGTGCAAGTTTCATCAAAGCAGTACCGTAAGCAACCCGAGTGGCAACTGTCTCACCTTTTTTGTAAGTCGGCGCAGAAGATAGACGAATGTTTGTAATGCTAACGACTGGGGCATCTTCAACCGGAGACTCAGCAATTGGGGCAGGAACATTGCTGCCAGCTATACGCTCTTCGATATTCTTAACAATGCTAGCTGCCTTGTCACCTAAAGGTTTTCCATGCCAATTTTCATGATCAGCCACCCCATCCAGTCCATGACCTTTGAAGGTTTTGGCAATGATGGCAGTTGCTTTTCCTTTAGTTGCTGCTGCTTCGTCAAAAGCCTGTACTATCTCTTCAATGTTGTGGCCGTCAATAACAATAACATGAAATCCAAATGCATCTGCTCTCTTTCTGTAGCTCTCGACATCATGTTGCAAAGCCGTTGGCTCAGACTGTCCGAGACGATTAACATCAAAAATAGCAACAAGATTATCGAGCTTGTAATGACCAGCAAAATGCATTGCTTCCCAAATGGATCCTTCAGCAGACTCTCCATCTCCAATCAAGCAGTAGCTTCTATAGGAAGCCTTGTCAATATTTTTTCCAACATATGCCATACCACCAGCTACACTAAGTCCTTGACCAAGGGATCCAGTGGCAACATCTATGAAATTCAAACGTGGGGTTGGATGACCCTCCAAATCACTATCGATTTTCCTCAAGTTCATTAGTTCACTCTTGGGAAAAAGTCCAGCTTCAGCCCATGCTGCATAGAGTATAGGTGCAGCATGCACTTTTGAGAGTATAAACCTATCTGAAGAAGGATCCTTTGGAGCACAGACTTTGTACTTCATTGCATGAAAAAAAAGAACAGACAAAATATCTGCCATGGATGCACATGATGAGGGATGCCCAGATTTGCTAGCGCTTGTGGCAAGAATAGACTGAATTCTCAGTCTATCAGCAATAATTTGGAGTTGTTTCGACTTTTCAGAATCCATTTTGGACATTTTAGGAATTATGGGTTATTATATTTCTTAGTATGGAACGCGATCGTCTCAAACTACGTTGCTAGCTATCGTTGCAAGCCGGATACTACAATTAATCAATATTTAAGTTACTCTGAGCAAGCGTTTGAAATTTGCTATAAATATTTAGTATAAATATTTTTGCAGTTTACGTAATAGTAAAATATCTAACAGTTTACATAATATCGTATGGTTATCTTTATATCTCCTTACGTTGAAATTATAAACATTACCGATAATAATGCTGCTACTACTGTTAGTCAAGATTCCACTCAATATGAGCTAGCGTCCGTTATTTATTATAGTTTCAGCTATATGCACTGAAATTTATTATATGGAGGTGACAAAGTCCTGATATTATAATAAAAAAAGGTACTACAGTGCTATAGAAAAATGCAGTTTTTCGTAAAAAATTTAGTATATTAAAAAACTACAATGACAAAAAATTTTTAATTACAACAGTTTTTTAATCCCATCAATTTCCTTCAAATGGGCTATTGAATAGCTCTATTTTATGTTCCAGTGTCAAACTGTCTGAGGTGGAAAAGAAAAAAGAAAGAAGGAAAGAAAGAAAAATAGAAGCCGTATTTGCAGAATATAGTGGTTTCAGCCACTTTTCTTGATTTTCAAGCCAATATATTACCCTTGTTGTTGAATCCAAGGGACAGAAGTTTTCTTTATAAGGTTTTGAGCCAAGGTGGCTCTGATAGTGTACTTCTTGTTTTGATCTGACTCTATTTTTAGGATGTACGGTCTATTATATTACTTAGTATTGGACTTAATCGTCTCCTAGTAGGTTACTAGCTACCGCTGCAATCCAGATACATGGTATCCATTTATAATGAATTATATTGATCCTTCATGTACTTGAATAACCTTCATATAATTTTTGTTATATTATATTGTCGAAAGATAAGTGTGTTCTATTTTAATATTTCCGTTACTTTAGGCTTGAGTTCGTTTTTTACTGTAACTTTTATACTTAACTATATCGATCCATTATGTATTTATTATATTATCTTGTCGAAAAAAAGCGTGTATAAACATTGCATTCATTTATTACGTCATATATGGTTAAAACCTACGATTATGACGTCATTCATCAAGCTTGTACATAATTTGCAGTTATTTTGTGAAAATTGATTCTATTCTAAAAACTATTTATATTTTAAGTAGAAAAGAGACTAGATGTAGCAACTTCCTTTAATTTGAGCCTTTAAACAGCTTTCTATAACGTTCCAGCGCCCTGCTAGCTGATGCTGTGTGAGCGAAAATCGTTGTTCAAGCAAATATTTTTGTTTTTTAAGCCCACATATTTTCTTTATTGTTCATGTCAAGAGACTGTACGTAAGCTTCCTATAAAGAGGTATTGGACAAGGTGCTTCTAATAGTGTACTTCTTTTTGATCTGACTCTAGTTACAGGAGTTAGGATCTAGTTATTAGGGTTATTGTTTTTCTTAGTATGGGACGTGATCGTCTCTTAAACATTTGCAAGCTACCGCTGCAACTCGGAAATTTTAAACTGACTCTATTTTTAGGAGTTTTGGGATATTACATTTCTTAGTATTGGACATGATCGGCTCTTACTACACTGCTAGCTACCACTGTAACCCAGATTTTACTTTGGGCCAGAGTTTGTTCTTTGCTATAACATTTTCACATAATTTTGACCACAAACTTACCATTAAGACCTTGCCTAGCTATATTCCTGATTAAAGACAGGAAAAATCTTACGGTTTTTTCTTCTTTGGAATAGTAAGAGACCAACCTCAAAGAAGCAGACAGCTAACTAAGTCCAATGTATGCAATGGTTTGTTATTCTAATTATCGTCTTTTAATGTAATCTAATAAAACTATGGAGACATTAATTATATGAAAATGCAGTCCTTTGTAAAAACATTGATTTTGTTTAAACATTGATTGTAAAAACATTGATTAAACATTGATTTTGTATTGATATTTTTTTTTTATCTCAAAAGTACGTAGAGGTAATAAATTTCTAATGTTATCAAACAGTTCGTGGTAACGAACTGTAAGTAAGGAGCGACCCGGCTCAATGGTAACCAAAACTCTAGAAAACGGGTTTTTGATACCAATAGATATATCAAAAGAATAAGATTTCAATGCTGATTTCAAATATATAACTTTCATCAAGTTTAGTCTTATCCATCGAAAGCTAAGCGCCTGAGAAAATTTGGCTGATTTTCAAAAAAAGGGGGAAATACCCTTAAAAGTTATAGAACCTCAATGAAAATCACACCATCATATTCAGCGTATCAGAAAACCCTACTGTAGAGGTTTAAAGCTCCTATCTACAAAAATGTGGAATTTTACATTTTTTGCCAGAAGAAAGATCACGGATGCGTGTTTATTTGTTTGTTTGTTTGTTTTGTTTTTTTCCCCCAAGGGTGATTGTATAGACCCAGTGGTCCTAGAATATCGTGGGAGGGCTCATTGGAACGGAAATTAAAAGTTCTAGTGCCCTTTTTAAGTGACTGAAAAAAATGGAGGGCAACTAGGCCCCCTCCCACGCTTATTTTTTACCCAAAGTCACCCGAACAAAATTTTGAGATAGCCATTTTGTTCAGCATGGTTAAAAATATGATAAATATGTCTTTTAGGATGACTTAATCCCCCGAAGTTGCCAGAGGGAGGGCTAAAAGTTATGAACTTTACCCAATGTTAACATATAGTATTGGTTATTGGGAAGTATACAGATGTTTTCTGGTGTTTTTTTTCTGGGAGTGGGAGAGATGGGGAGGTTGGTGGGTATGTTAGAGGATCTTTTCATGATTCAATTTTTCTTGGGGGATGGGAAATTGCTATGAAGGGGGTTCCGGACTGGCCAGCATTATTTATTGGTTATTGGGAAGTATACAACCATTTTCAGGAAGGATTTTTTCTGGCGGGGGGGGGCTAGAGGCGGGGTTACTCTGGAGAATAGTGCTGTGGAGGATGTTTCTTTGGGGTAAGGGACATTTCTATGAAGGGGCGCCGGATTTCCAAGCATTATTTAAAAAACGATCAGAAATTAAATAAAAAAAAACAAGTTTTTTCAACTGAAATGTAAGAAGGAATATTAGAACTTAAAACGAACAGAAATTATAACGTATGTGAGGGGGTTCTCCCCCAAGTCAATACCTCGCTGTTTACGCTACAATTTTTTTTAGTGCTTTCAAAAGACCTATCTATTCTAATTAAACGGCCTTTTTGATTCAAGGGTTTGTGAATCAAATTTTTTTTAATTTTTAACTTAAAGAGCGTCGTCTTGCCTAAGTGAAGAAGTCCCTCATATAAGTAATAACATATACGTAATAAAAAAAAACAATAAAAACAAGCGATACGGCTCAATAGTAATCTAAACTTTTAAAAATGGAATTTTGATGTCAATAACTGTATCAAAAGAATGTGTTTATAATGCTGATTCTAAATATATAAATTTTATTAAGTTTAGTATTACTCATCAAAGGCTACGAGCCTGAGAAAATTTACTCGATTTTTTAAAGAGGGGGAAACATCCCCTACAAGTGAAAGAATTTTAATGAAAATCACACCGTCAGATTCAGCGTATCAGAAAACCCTATTATATAGGTTTCAAGCCCATATCTGCAAAAATCTGCAACTTTGTATTTTTTGCCAGAAGAAAAATATACGAATATAGAAGTTAGTTACGTAAGTTAATTTGTAAAGACATACATTTAGCAAAAGAAAAGTAAAATGTTTATGCAAATAAAAGCTGCATTAACTAAAAAACGATCAGATATTAAATAAAAAAAACCAGTTTTTTAAACTGAAAGTAAGGAGCGACATTAAAAATTAAAACGAAAATAATTTTGTCTTTATATGAAAGTGGCGGTCCCCTCCTCACCGCTTAGATATTTACGATAAATTTTTACTGTTTATAAAAAATTTATTTTTTAAAAAAATAAAAAAATTTTGCTTAAAGCGCGTGGCGTTGAGGAGGGGACAGCCCCTTTCATATACGGAATAATAACATTTCAACTGAAATGTAAGAAGGAATATTAGAACTTAAAACGAACAGAAATTATAACGTATGTGAGGGGGTTCTCCCCCAAGTCAAAACCTCCCTCGTTACGAGCAATTTTTTTTTTGTTATTTCAAAAGAGATATATATTATAACTAAACGGCCTTTGTTATTCAGGGGTTTGGGGCTGTCCCCTCCTCAACGCCTCGCTCTTTACGCTAAAGTTTGACTCTGTCTCACAACTTTATTTTTTAAAACAATAAAAAACTTTAGCGTAAAGAGCGAGGCGTTGAGGAGGGGACAGCCCCTTTCATATACGGAATAATTGCATTTCAACTGAAATGTAAGAATGAATGTTAGAACTTAAAACGAACAGAAATTAGAACGTATCTTAGGGGGTTCTCCCCAAAGTCAGAACCTCACTCTTTACCCTACAGTTTTTTTTAGTGCTTACAAAAGAACTATCTATTCTAATTAAACGGCCTTTGTGATTCAGGGGTTTGTGAATCAAATTTTTTTTTAACTTTTAACGTAAAGAGGGCGGTATTGACTAAGGGGAGAACCCCCTCATATACGTAATAACATATACGTAATAAAAAAAAACAATAAAAAACAAGCGATACGGCTCAATAGTAATCGAAACTTTTAAAAACGGAATTTTGATGTCAATAAATGAATCAAAATAATGTGTTTATAATGCCGATTCTAAATATATAAATTTTATTAAGTTTATTAGTACTCATCAAAGGCTACCAGCCTGAGAAAATTTACTCGATTTTTTAAATAGGGGGGAAACATCCCCTAGAAGTGAAAGAATTTTAATGAAAATCACACCGTCAGATTCAGCGTATCAGAAAACCCTATTACATAGGTTTCAAGCTCATATCTGCAAAAATCTGCAACTTTGTATTTTTTGCCAGAAGAAAAATATACGAATATAGAAGTTAGTTACGTAAGTTAATTTGTAAAGACATCCATTTAGCAAAAGAAAAGTAAAATTTTTATGCAAATAAAAGCTGCATTAACTAAAAGACGATCAGAAATTAACTAAAAAAAACAAGTTTTTTAAACTGAAAGTAAGGAGCGACATTAAAACTTAAAACGAACAGAAATTATTCCGTATTTGAAAGGGGCTGTCCCCTGCTCAACGCCTCGCTCTTTACGCTAAAGTTTGACTCTGTCTCACAACTTTATTTTTTAAAACAATAAAGCTTTTTTTTATTTTTTTTCTACGTAAAATAAATCAAAACACGTAACACTGACTTCTTACAACCTGGAAAAGAATTTGGTAGCAGCCTTGAAGACAGAGCTGTTCCTAGGGCTGGTTGTTCTGGGGGAAAATTAATTACAGTGTTCCCTTCCCGACTTCTGCAGCAGGGTTCTCTTATACGCTGAATATGATGATGCGGTTTTCTTTAAGGTTCTATAACTTTTAGGGGGTCTTTCCCCCTTTTTTCGAAAATAAGCCAAATTTTTTCAGGCGCGTAACTTTTGATGGGTAAGACTAAACTTGATGAAACTTGTATATTTGAAACCAGCATTAAAATCTGATACTTTTGATTTGTCTATTGGTATCAAAATTCCGTTTTTTAGGCTTTCGGTTACCATTGAGCCGGGTCGCTCCTCATTTACAGTTCGTTACCACGAACTGTTTGGAAGAATTTTTTAGTGCTTTTAAAAGAGATTTTTATTCTAATTAAACGGCCTTTGTGATTCAGGAGTCTTTTCTTAAAGAACTGGGCCAAAAATTTTAAGTTTAGCGTAAAGAGCAAGGTATTGACGAGGGTGATCCCCCTCATATACGTAATAAGTTCTGTTTGTTTAGGTTTTAATTTTGATCCTTCCTTTCACTTGAAAAAATATATCTTTTTTCATTTAATTCTTTAATAAGAATCAGTGCTCTGAATGGCAAAAAACGAAAATGGAAAAGAAGACAATACGTTTGCTTTGTAGCAGAGCGAATATGCACGCCCTATTGTCTTGTTGGGAGTGTGCTTCCATTCCCCACGACTCTCTCTAGTCAGATAGTGATTCATGGCTGTTTTTTATATGTATGTAGATTCACCTCCTTCTCGAGAGCTCTCTTTTATTGTGCCCCCAATTGTCCAACCGGCAAGACAGACACGAAGGCAAACAGCTCGGTCCAATTATCTTGAGGTT
>NC_142799.1:8073776-8183011 GCF_049724085.1 Artemia sp. Qi Xiang Cuo
TTGATGTCAATAAATGTATCAAAAGAATGTGCTTATAATGCTGATTCTAAATATATAAATTTTATTAAGTTTAGTGTTATTCATCAAAGGCTACGAGCCTGAGAAAATTTACTCGATTTTTACAGAGGGGGGAATCATCCCCTATAAGTGAAAGAATTTTAATGAAAATCACACCGTCAGATTCAGCGTATCAGAAAACCCTATTCCATAGGTTTCAAGCTTATATCTGCGAAAATCTGCAACTTTGTATTTTTTGCCAGAAGAAAAATATACGAATATAGAAGTTAGTTGCGTAAGTTAATTTGTAAATTACGTCATAACCAAATTTAGAAACATCCATTTAGCAAAAGAAAAGTAAAATTTTCATGCAAATTTTGTTTACTTATTCAATGACGGTGAGACAAAACTGCATTAACTAAAAAACGATCAGAAATTAAATAAAAAAAACAAGTTTTTTAAACTGAAAGTAAGGAGCGACATTAAAACTTAAAACGAACAGAAATTATTCCGTATATGAGCCTCGCTCTTTACGCTGAAGTTTTTTATTGTTTTAAAAAATAAAGTTGTGAGACAGAGTCAAACTTTAGCGTAAAGAGCGAAGCGTAAAGAGCGAGGCCCCTTTCATATACGGAATAATTTCTGTTCGTTTTAAGTTTTAATGTCGCTCCTTACTTTCAGTTTAAAAAACTTGTTTTTTTTATTTAATCTCTTTAAGATTCAGAACCACTCTGAATCACTTATTCAAGCGGAAAGTGAAATGAGAATGGGGATTGGTTACAAAAATTCTACACAAAAAACTGAAAATGTGACGTCACGATCAAAATGAAATATGGTTAACATTTTTTTTCATGAAAAGTGAATAAATATTTTCCTTAATGTTATATTTGCGGGGCCCAGGGCCGGAGCACATTGCCGAGGATCGAAAGCAAGAGCAAGCAGTCAGGTTATAAAAAGCCAGCCTGTCATGACTTTAAGCAGTTCTAGGCGTTTACCCCAGAGGCAACTACCCCCCCCCCCCAAAAAAAAAAAATCAACCCACGGAAAATACCCCCTCCCCGCAGAAAATACCCCCCCCCCATAGAAAAGGAGGCTTTCCAAATTTTATAATTTATTTGAGTTTATTTTTTTAATTTCCGTAGGGGGAAGGAATTTTGGTACTAGTGTAGTATGCGCCACTCACTCAAGTTTATGCTGTGTAAAATTCGAAAACAAAACCGGTTTCTTCATCAGTTTTTTTTTCAGCTTAGCACGATACAAGACAAAGACAAGTGACAGAATATATGGGAAATATATAATTTGGGCTATATATTTGCACATAGGGCGGGGGATAAAGTATTTGGATGAAAACAATTCTTTTGAGGTATATATCCACTAAAAAATTACACAAGAATAGCGACGTGTCTGAAAATTTTGTTAACTAAAAAAAATAAAATAAAAAAGAATCCTAGTATAAAGTAAATGTAAAGTTTCATTTAAGTGTTTTTTCCAAGTGTCAAATGTTTTTTTTTTCAAACACCGTTTTTCCAAGCATTAAGAACTATTATCAGGTTAATATAATGTTTCGTTTAAGTGTTTTATGATGATTGCTGATCAAAGTTTATGGTAGCCTATTTGTGCCTTTCATTTGTTATTTAACTGTGTTCATGGTCGTATATTTGGCTTTAAAATATATTTATCTATCTACCTATTGCAGAATAATTGTACCAAAAACACATTTTGCATACAGACCCACTATACTTTACCCCCTCCCCCTCTAATGTGCAAATTTATAACCCAAATTTATTTCTAAAGTAACGAAGAAACTAACGAAAAAACCGGTGTGTTCTCGAATTTGACATAGCGTAAACTTGATTGAGTGGCGCATAATACACAAGTACCAAAGTTCCTTCCCCCAACGGAAATTAAAAAATAAACTCAAATAAATTTAAAAATTTAGAAAGCCTTATTTTCCAAGGGGGGGGGGGGTATTTTCCGAGGGATATTTTCCGGGAGGGGGTGGGAGGGTATTTTCCACGGGGGTTATTTTCGAGGGGGGGGGGGGGTAATCGCCGGGGGGGGGGGGTAAAGGCTAGGCACCACTTTAAGCATTCTACAGAATTCAGGCAATTAAATACTCTATTAAGCCCCGAAGCCAAAAAAAAACAAGATATCAAGATAGTAAAAGACAATAAATGCATACAAAAAGTATTGAAACCATATTTAGTTTTGGCTTTATATTTCCTAATTTTATTGCCGATTATATTACACTAACGTAATTATGTTGCATAAATAATCCTTTTTCAAAGATATTTTATTTCGTTTTCAACAAAAAGCTATAATTATATGATGGCTGATAATCAACGGGGAAAAAAGTACAAATATCTTACCAAACTTTCCATTCAAATTTCTACTATTCAAAATATGAATGGTAGAAAATTAGCTAGGATGAATCTGATATTTGAGTTCAATCCACGAATGAAAGAAGATAGTTGCGAAAGTGTTTTCTCCTTTTTTTCCGTAAACGAAGCAAAGTTTCTTAGGCTCGTAACTTTTGTAGAGTAACTTAAAACTTAACGAGTTTTATATTTTCCTTTCGGTACTCATGGTATATGTAGAACTCCTGATAATGAAGACTTTTACTTTAATTGAAAATAGATAAGAGACTGGAATCAAAAGAAAACGAATGTTCAGTTTTTGAAACCCTTATAGCCTTGAAATAAACTCACCCTCAGCTCAACCCATTTGTCAAGTACCCTTCTATTGTTAAATTCACAAAGAAGACCAGCTTTAGTAATAACAAATGTTGAATCAGCTGTTTCGCCTCTGCCACACGCAACGTCACAAAAATCGTTATTTCTTTGCTCTCCTAGAATCGCAGATCTTCCCATGATTGGAACAGGTTCTTTATACTAAAAAAAGACCACAGTTAAATTATGTTAAGAAGTGTTTTGCCTTTAGGAAAGAATATTCTATCATACATGCAATCAGAACACATTTACAACATAACATTCTGGCATCAACAAGGAGTCAGGGGGTGCCAACTTTAATAAATTATGTATACTTGGTGGCGCGTGCCAAGCGTGGCGGAAACTGTGCCAAGCGTGGCGATACTGTGCAGCATGCGTGGCGTTCCGAGTTGTACACTATGTGGTGGAAAGTGGGCACCCCTTGCGCGGAGCATTGTTTAAAAAGTGAGTTATTTATGAGAATGAGCTATGAATAATGTAAGTAAAGAAAGAAGAGAGTGAAAATAGAAAGAGAAACGGAAACTAGGAATTTGATGAACAGCCAAAGAGCTCGGCCCTCATGCAGAAAGCCTGAGTCTGCACATGTCCGCACAAGATTTTATCATTAGGTGGTGTGAGGGCCAAAGCCATAAAAAAAAATATATTTGGAAACTCGTCTCTAGAATTACGTAGCTATATAAAATATGTATATAAAAAAAAATAGTGGCAATTCGTCTTTGCTATTAAGGTGAAGCAAAGTATGTATTCTCAGTTGAATAATGATAGTAGATAAAAAAAAAAAAGCTCAATTGGCAGGATTACGCATCGAGCGAGGTAAGTTTACAAATCACATCCAGATATTAGCACGTTACAGTACAGAAAGTTTATTCACAAACAAGTCTCACTATCACAAAGTTTTGAACATTTATTCTTACAAAGCTAGTCTAAACCTGAGATAACCAATTCCAAAAACATCTTTTTTTTAGTTATTTTGTCAACTTTTGTTAGTTTAATCTTTTGGCAGTGGACACTCATTATTTTCAACATGCCTAAGCATGAGTCACACTTCTGCAACTCTTCTAAGAGTAGCAAAGGACTGATAAGCCGAGCCTGCAGAAGCTAGCTGACTGGTGGCTGTTACTATTACACCCACTATGCCTGCAATAAGTTGAAAGGACCAATACACCCCCTTAAAATTATGTTGTGACTTGTCAAATTTCTCGTAGTCCAGTTACCAATATTATGCAGTCAAAACATCAAGGCTACAGCAGGTATTTTTCATCACTGAATCTTATGGTAAGTTCCTACACACTGAACTGGTAAGTTAAGGCTGAAAAAACGGTTGATTCGCAAAGAAAAACATAATTGTTCATTTTTTTTCAAAATTTTAAATGCCCGCATAATGTTTCTTTCTTAAGCAATGTGAACATAATTAAAAAAAAAAACAATAAGGCCCATTCTGCAGACCAAAACAGCAAACTGATTTCTGCAGAGCAAAATGTATCAGCCTTTATGGCATATCTCATTTGCTTTCTGTAGCGCGAACACTATTTAGTCTTTTCCATGCTAGAGCGGTGGAGAACGAGAGTCAGTTTAAATCTAGACAAAAAAAATAGTTTTTAACTTAAACAAAATTATTTGGTGATTTTAAATAAAGAGTAAATGCTTTTATTATATTTTTATGGCAAACGAAAATGGTTAGTCAGTTGATTGTTTATTATCCAATTTTTCAAAAAAAAAAAAATTATGAATGGTCATTATATTTGTGCTAGATGATGCAAGCATTAGACATATTCGGGTTCTCCTTCTTTGCAGCGCAATGTTCCTCTTATCGATTATTGTGGTGGGTTTTGAACTTGCTTTGCTTTCGCGACCATTTTTGTAAGCTGAGAAATTGAATTAGCACGCGGTTGCACAATTCAAAAGATGTCAAACAATATAAATTTTATAGGAGAGCGAGAAAAGTCTGAACAAAGGAAGTTCTTATCTTGCCACGAAGATAGATAGATACAATGTTTATACAAAAAAAAAAAACATAATCGATTATTTCTGAGTCTATGAAAGGCGATCTCATTTTGGGAAAATACTGCCCCCCCCCAAAACAAAAATGAGCCTCAGGACGCCCCTGGCGCCAGATACTTCTAATATACTTGAGACCTATGGGAAGTGTGAAAGATATGGGAAAGTGGACTGGACAGAAATGCGATTACAAGTAGGCTATTTTATTAATAAAGTGATTCATTTCATAGGTGGGTTGTAAATGCCACCCTGATGATGAGCATTACATAATGTCCTTTGAATTTACCACAGCCACACTAAGTCTGAACTTACCATTAAGGGACAAGGCAAGATAAAACTTTTTCGTGTCTTTGGGACATTTCAGCTTAGCCTCTGACTCAGCTGCAATTTTTCCAACATTAAGCGGCTTTAACACTACGTACATAAATTGTATGCTAAGTGGTTTATGTTACATGAAATATAACCTTTCACTCTTAAACAAGTCCTTTAACTCAAGGCTAACTTAAAAAATCCATAAAACCATTGTAATAATGGTCTAAGTTCATCACAATTATCATCAGTAGAGAATTCAAAAGATTAAAAATGTCGAATGGAGGAGATTCAAGCTCAGATCAAGCCTTTCTTTGTATTTTCATAAACAACCCCCCCCCCCTCTAGATTTTGAAAAATATATTTTTGTACATTCACTCAAAAATTAGCCTACTATCAAAATCATTGAAGGTCTGGTTCTTTAACTCTCTCATAATCCCCACTGTTATGTATACAAGTAAAACATAATCTGTTAAAGCTGATGACGAAAGGTGAATTTCAATATTGGCAACAAAATGTCTCCGACGTATAACAGGGATCACCTAGATCAACCGAGTATCCAATGAAGACCTCCGTAAACTCCTCTGCTCATACACTATCATGGACCAAATTAGAAGTCAGCAACTCCGCTGGCTTGGTCATATCCAACAAATGTCATCAAATCAACTCCCCAAAATCACGTTTGAAGGACGGGTACATGGCACACGACCTCGTGGCCGATCTCGCAAGAGATGGTACAACTTCAATGGCCAGAGCCTCGCCCAACTCCTGGGTGTTGCACCAGATAGAAGCGAATACCGTCACCATATTCAACGACTAGTGAGAAGAGAAGAAGCCCAAATACAGCCACAAAGGCCTGATGGAATATAAGTCAAGTAAATCACCAAGAAAACCTGCGTTTTCTTGAACTGATGCTCCCTGCTTTCATAATCACTGAACTCGAATTTCGTGAAATTACTAAGATATTACCAGGAATGACCAGATGCAAATGAACTAGATATGATTATTAACATATTCTTTCGTCTTGTTCTTTTTTTTATTTTGCCACTGTTCTCCAAGTTTCGACGAAACACTCGTTCAAATTTTTCTTCCAATAAATAGGCCATGTGGGTTAAACGGACGAATCATTTTCTTCTTCTTTTTTTTCCTAAATGTGCCACATTAATTATTCAAGACTCTGGCTCAACTAGACCAAAAAACTGGCTCAACTAGACTACCAAAGTGAATTTGAACAGAAAGATTGACGCTTTCAAACGAATCTTAGTGCAACGCTAAACCCCGTATTTACCAGGTTAGGAACACTCGATTTATCATTTAGAGAGAGAAAAGAAACTAGAAAATGCGAGTCACGCTAAAACTAGCTTACACATTTAAATCTGACATGCCATTTTATTATTTATACAATAAGAGCTCATTGCCTTTCTAGTGAGTAGACACTTTTACAAGATTAAATTAAAAACTTTTTTCCAATAGAAATTAAAGAGCGACGTTTAAACTTAAAACAAAAAGAAACTATCGCACATAAGAGAGATTTTCCACCTGGCGGTTGTAAACCCCAACTCTTTAAGCTAAAGTTTAACTTAAGTTTTATTGACAGTATGATCAATATAACACACAAACTAAAATTTTGTTTGTGCATAACAATCCTTCAAAAATGATAATCACCCTGAAAAGGTAAACCCTTTGACAAAGTTTCTGCGTGGGGGATGGTGCTGGATATGATTTTTTTTTTCATTTTATAAGACATTTTATGGGGGAGTAATCGGAAACATTTTGTTCCAAGGGGATGCCCCCTGTACCTTCCATCTTCGTGGATGTTAAGATATTAAATTGATCTTTATTTCATCCTCAATATATCTCTGCGATATGAGGGAGTTATTACTTTCTGACCATCCCTATTCCACGCTAATTCCAAGTATATCTTTCAAACTGAAGAAAATCTATGGGGTAAATCCCCCTGCCTTCATATTAATAGGAAGGACATGTTGCAAGAAGCTGAGTAATTTGAGGTATAAAACTGTACTTTTTGAGGCTTTAAATACTCCTTCCCAGCAAATAAATCCATTATGGAACAAAGAATAGCATATAACCATAATATAAATAGATTCCAAGACCACACTGGCTATACATGACATATGAAACTAAGAGAGGAAAGAAAAAAAAATGAAAAAAAAATAAAAAAAAGGTGAGAAAACGAGGATTTTGTCAGGCAGTGGCAAAACATGAAAACGAAGAACAAGAAAATATTTCAACAAGGACCTGCGCCAAGTCATCCTCAGTGCTAAACAAAAAAGAAAAAAAAATACAAATTTTTCTCGCTCAATCATCTTGATAATTTTTTTTTCATTGATTCCTACCTGGTTTTTATTTAGTGTTTGCTCTGTCGTTGTCGGGTAAACCTCGAGAGGTTAGATTCTCGTTTTTTTTTTTGTTTAGCACTAAGGACGACATGGCGGAGGTCCTTGTCAAAATATTTGCTTGTTCTTCGTTTTCATGTTTTGCCACTGGCTGACAAAATCTTCGTTTTCTCACCTTTTTTTTAATTTTATTTTTCATTTTTTATTTTCTTTCCTCTCTTAGTTTCATAAACCATAATATAACTGTACAGACGGTCTTTAATAACAGTTCATTTTGTATTGACAGTACAGATACTAAGGGTTGAACGTGCCACGACGCGATAGTATAGTCTCTATAACTGGGGCAAATCTACATTGAGCACAAACTGGCAAGACATAGGCCCTTTGCTATGGCACGATCTCTATCGTTACTTTCAAGCGCAATAGAACTTAAAATTTTCCGTTCTTTGAGCGGCAATGTTGCGACAAGAAAACGCCACATTTTATGTGAATTTGAAAGCTCCTTGTTCCCACGTGTACGGTTTTAAAAGCTTGAAGAAAACCAGCTGTTTTTTCTAGCCTTAAAGAATTTAAAAAATATAATCTTGAAAATTCTACAACCATTGACTCGATACGATCACCCCGGTGAGCAAAAAATATAATAAAACCATCAAATTAACACGCAATCATGATTGTTCTTCTTCGAAAGGACACAAATATCGTAATTTTATTCATAGCGACTTAAAACTCCATTATAGTGGTTTCCAATATGTTGAACTTGGTATGAAAGGCCTTATTCCCCCCCCCTTAATAAAAAAAAATCCGACTCATAAAAACGTATCAAATAGCTTGTTGGTGAGGTAATCACAACCTCTTTCTGGGATGTTTTCTTACTTACTTTAAAATTAAGCAAATTTTCCAATGGAAATTTTAATGGATAATTTTTTAATTTCTGAATTTAATGAATTTTACATATTTGGAGTAAACATTAAAACTCCTTTTCATATATGTACTCAAAGTCGTGTCCAGGGGGAAGGGGGTTTGAACCCCTCCCCCCGAAATGTTTGTCCGACTCGTAAAAAGGGAACAAAAATAAATATAAACAAATTTTTGACGCGTTTTTAAAAGCTTTTTTGTGTAAAACCTCCCGCAGAATAATTTTTTGTACCCCCCCCCCCCAAAAAAAGAGAAAATTCCTGGATACATCTATACGGATACTGATATGTAACAGATTTACCCCCCCCCCCTTTCTCCGAATTTTTTCCGGCCCGTAAAAAAGTAACAAAATTGCATATCAATAAATTTTTGATCCGTTTTGCTAAGTTTTTGTAAGCCTCACACCTGAACAAAATCTTGGATACGGCCTTGACTATTATGCTTGCATTTGGTCAGATTTCTTATATTAGTACCATCTCTTTCAGCTAACTTGTCCACATCTGATTATGTGTCTCACTCTTGAATTGTATTTTTGCTCACCCAAATTGAAGAACTAAAAAATAAATACTGACCGATGACCCAAATTGAAGAACTAGAAAATAATACTACGCAACGACAAAGGTGCACAGTTAAAACGTTTTTGGTAGCCATATCTACTTAAATGAGGCCCCATCCCTACCCCTGGACAGGGTCACTTGGAGAAGACTGACCGCTCACCCAAATTGAAGAACTAGAAAATAATACTACGCGACGACGGCGCTGTCAAGCAGTTCCATCTACACTAGCGACCCTACAGAACAAGAGCGTTAACTAAGAAAGTAATATAAATAGAGCTCCTTGTCCTCTCTGGTATTATCTTTTCTCCCAAAGAGGAAAATTAAGCTTATTTTATAGATACTTAATTTTTACTCTAAAATGTCCTGACTAAGTTATGCAACATTCGGAGAACCGTTTCTTGGAAATAAAGATGACTGTCAAATATAGGGCTTGGAATCCAGGGATGTAAGATCCAATTCTCTCTTTACAACAAACATCCACAGCTCCGTCATCTCTTTGTTTTACTCGATGCTGCTACGCTTTTCGTAGTAACTATGTGCTAGACACATGAACAGGAAAATGATCAAATGGGTCAAATCCCGTATTTTCCAACAGAGGGTGATACAAACTATAGATAGTTTTTATAATGTATGCTGACGAACAAATTAAAAGTTCAAATGGGGATAAGTCCTTTTATTAGACAGTTCAAATAGATAGAAATCAATCTGGATATTTCCATCGCATACACCAGTGATCAAAACATCCAGATTTTTTTAATCTTTATTCATTGTCTAGTAAAATGACTTATCCCCATTAGAACTTTTATTTGTTCGCCATGGAAAGGCAGTGGAGTCTTAGAAAAAGTGCCAATGTATGCTGACCGTGATGAGTGTTGAAAATGATAAAGTAACTTGCAAATGTTATTCTGTTTCGGGAAATTCTCCGCATTTCGGAGGGGAGACTTCAAAATTGGCAAAAAAAAATGGGTAAAAAATGGACAGTATCAAAAATATAGATACAATTGCGAAAAAATCGCCATTTTATGGGAAAGATCTCCAGATATACCTTGCCCAACGTACCTTACTTTTAAAATTACAATGAAACTTTCTTGTGACAAAACTGTGCTCAGTAACTGAACATGAGAGAGCATAATAGACTTGAAAGCAAGCGGTTTCCGGCAATATGGGAACTGGCGTCCTCTGACATATTTTTTTCTAATTGTGGCTTTGAAGACGGGAAATATTTGGCAGAAAGGGGTGTTCCATACCCCAGGCCAGTCCCAATTGGGGTTAGTAGATCAAATGACTAATCGGCATTTGCGTGGAAGTCACCATCAACTTTAAACTTCTTTTTCTTTCGCTTTTAATAAAAACCGAGATAAATAAAACATATTTTCAAAAACAATTTCATACGGTTTTTGGTTTTTCTTATTATTAAATAAAACATGACACATAAGCATTTCAAACGTGATCTTTCCTTTGATTGTTCCCTTCTTATTCTTGTTATTACCTGGTCTAGTCATTGCCGTATATTTCTTACTAGTCGTACCTGTGTACGAGGAGACAGAACCCCCCCCCCCCTAAAACATTCTGACATCCCGCTTAAGGTGATTTCGCAAAACATAAGTTAAAATTTTCAAAATCCCGAATTTGGCATTAAAATAGGTTTTTAAGTACCAGTTCCTGGAGAATTCATAATCCCTTAAAAAATAATAATAAATTCAATAAAAAAAGAAATTACAGAATTTACTCCTAAAGGTATGTTTGAATGTCCATAACATTACTGAATCCAAGCACAAAAGCATAAATTCATTTTCGGAAGACCCAAAAGGTGGGCCTACAATTGGGTAAAGGGGTTCAAGGGAAAAGGTGTGTCTGTGTGTGCATATGTAAAGGGGGCCTAGTTTCTATTGAAGACAATAGAATAAAAAAAAAGTCAAATTCTGGTTATTCAGTCAGAAAGTGGTCAAAAGCAGGAAGCATATGCATCAAAGCAGTATCGAAATACACCATGTATAGTTAAACAGTTTTTCTTTAGATGCCCCATGCATAGTTAGGATTAGTTAGATATTTCAAGGGTATGGCTAGGGACAGGGTCGTACACAGAATATCCTTTCTTGGGGAACTCAATAGAAAAAAAAAACAGATTTTATTTGACAATTTCAATAAACAGCGCCAAGTGCTTTGGGATTTCGGGGAGAGGCAAGACCCCACCCCTTCTGTACGTCAAGGGTTAGGGATGGTTAGATACTGAGGGGACTCCAAATCTCCCGAAGTGAAGATTCTTCTGAATCTTCACCTTTTACTGTTCATGGAATCTATTTTGGTTTTGGTCGACCAAAACATCTTATTAATATTCCGCTTCAGATAAAACCGAGGGGTGCTGACTTACCGTCATACGGTTCCGTCACGCTTGGCACACTCCCCAAACACTTGGGACAGTTCCGCCACGCTTGGCCCCCGTCAACTGGTGTTCATGATTTCTGAGAGAGAGAGAGCGGCCCCTCGGATAAAACAAATTGCCGAAGAGAACGTACTAAACCAAATTAACTAAATAGAGAGTATATGGGTACATGGTCGGACCAAAAAAACGCAAGCATGTACAGAGGAGGCATTTATACGACTCCCCTACAAAACTTCTTACAAACGCATATAAACCTGTCGGATAGTTTAGATTTTAACTATATATTGTTATACAAAACTTTAAACCAAGATCTGTTTTCATAGCAAGAAAAAATAAATAATATTTTACCAAAATACAAATAAAACATACGCTGGATTTCTAGTATATTGAGCTAGGGTTTAGGAAATAGGCGCTGGCCAAGTTTGATTGATTCTACATGTTTTTGCGCAATTATTGACTGTGAGATACACTTCTTGAAATAAATATCTGCTGATTCTCAGAATTTGAAAGCGATCCCACAACCCATTCATTCTCTTATGATTGACATCCGGTTGTGCCCTTTTACCACAGCTAGAATGAATGTGTCGGTGTTAAAATAATAGCTATTATGCTCAAAAGCATGAAACCACAAATCAAGCGAAGTCAAAACAAATACATTCATCATCTGAATACGCTTATTCTTATTTTTATCATATTTATTTTATTACCTAAAAAAGGCTGGTGCGCAGGAATTTCTTTCGGGGGGGAGGGGAAATTGATTTAAAAATTCAGATAAGTACCTGAAATTCCAGAAAACTTAGAATTTCAGGGGGATGGACCTTGAAGTTCACCTGCGTACGTCCCTGACCTGCACACAGGAAGAAGGGTCTCGTTCAAATTGAGCTGAAGAATCATATGTTGCAAACATCTTCTAAAAAGTAGATCTTCTAAAAGTACAAACCAAATACACATTGTAAAATGTTCAATCTGACAAAGTTCAGACTATATCTAGTCCTCCCCCGCTACCAACTTTTTTAGCGGATATATAGGTAGGTAAAAAAGCATTATATAAAAAAACATTGAATGATTTTCTGTCTCTATGACCGGTGGCCAAAAATAATTCGACGGCCTCTCCGACACCTACATAAGAATCAACGAATAAAGACCATTTCATTCTATTTAACTTTTATAATTTCCGAGAAACCGGGCAGAATTACATTTTCAATGACAACTACAAAAAATACAAGTCAGTGAGCCGATGAAAAAGAATTAAAAATAAACCATACCTCGCTTAGAATTAATACCTGTTGCTAGTAAACTAATCAATATATTAACTGGGAACTATAGATGGAAACATTTTTGAATGGGAAGAGATTCGTCAAAACAGCACAAAAAGTAAATTGTATACAAAATTTAGCAGGCCAAAGGTCACCATGTAGTTTATGTTATCAAGTAGCCATTTCTGGAGCAAAATTAAAAAGAGGAAAAGCAGGCGACTAGCAAATTTAAATAAACTATCAATCTTATTCGAGGTTCACAAAGGAGCAAAATTTGCTTATCATCGCAATTTAATTACCGCCTTTGATAATTTTAGCTGCTTTGTCAAGCAGTTCGGGGAATTTAGAGATATTGAGGGATTTTTCCAGCATTTTCTAACACAGCAGCAACAGCAATGGAAGACGCAGTTATTAATGTAAATTATTTGACTAAGAAGCTCATTAGGGTTGTCGAGTTCAACAAAATTATTTACAAAAAAGATAAGTGACACAAAAATGCAGTTTTAGTCCTGTAATCATGGGAATAAATATCAACCTGATCCATCTCAACCCCTCTTTCAATTTTGAATGTTTTACCAGTAAATGGTGAGAAACACTTGAGAATCCTATGTGAACAAAACAATTTATTCTGTGTAAATCAAGGATTAGACCGCACCTTGCAACCACCACCGCCAATGGCTTTCAGAGGATGACAAAAAAAGACATTGCCTATTGAAATTTTGACACAAAAGGTGAAAGGGTCTGGATGGATTAGTGGCATCAATGCGGGAAAATTTGGAATGGGGGGGGGGAGTGGAATGCGTCTTTTTACATCTGCAGAAGAGGGGCAAATTTGTCACTTTTTTCAATGAAAGGATTTCACTGAAAATGCTCACAAAAAGTAAAATTAAAAATATAGGGGGGGGGGGTAAAAACATCCAGAAATCTCAAGACCCTGCCTAATAGCTTGAAAGAAGGGATTCAAGTCTTTTGGCTGGAGGAGAAGATTCAACCATAGTATGAGTCGTTTTCAACGTCAACCAGCTGAAAAGGGTATATTGTTCATTTTCAACGAGTGAGAGCCTATGTCCATACGTACGGTCTTCGTACCTGTCTGCCAGCACTATTTAAACATTTGAAACGTACTTTTAGACTAAACAAAGTAATTAAAATACTTACTATTACCCCATATTTTAGCCAAATTTAGGTTATGTTAATAAATGTGAGGATGAAGTGCATTAGTATTAGCATAACGATGACAGACTTCATGTTGTGATAAGCAAATGAACAGTCAGCCGAAAAATTTTCTATGCCTCTAATCAATATAGTTAATTAGCATCAATCTGCATTTATTTGATTGGTTATTCCTTATCCGTTTCCCTTTAATACCAATAGATTTTTCAAATGTCAATGACTTTATGGAAGAATAGAATGATGCGAATATGTCACGCACGAATGTAGAGGGGGTGAGGTTCAGAACCCACGAAAGAATATGATGATTCATTTGTGATTTTTCCCTTTTTAGGAAGAAAATTAAACTTTTTTCTAATACAAAGTTTACACGCTGAGACAAAAAATAAAATCAGGATTTTTTCTATCACCTTACTTGGAAATCTGGATTTTCAAAAACTAGATCACAGTATATAGATAATAGATTATATTATCTTCATACAGTGAACTGGATAAACAAAAAATGTGACAGACTACAAAGAAAAAATTAAGGTTGGAAACTTTTACACTTTCTAGTCTAAAACACCAAAAATAAATCCAAAAACTTCAGAAAGTCATTGCAAACGTCTATGGGTGCTAGTGCTACACAATAAATATATTATGACTTTCTCAATATAGCAGGCCAGACGGCTTAAGAGAGGCATTATTGGAGAATCAAACTTTCCTAATCTTCTAATCAATCCAAAACACAAAAAGATGAAATACACAAACGATGATTTCAACTATAAGGAGGAGCCAAATTAAATCCAAATCTACGTAGGGCACCCATTGGAGAAAGGGAAGCAGGGGATGCAATTTGCCCATAGATTTTTTTGCCCCTCCCTAGATTTTGAAAGTTGCCTCTTTTTTGGTAAAACATGAATTTCTTTGTTGGTCTTTTCATTGGAACAAATCGGGAGATTTAGGGCAAAGACTGGAGGGGAGGGACCAAAAACTTGCTCTCTCTAGATTATAGAAAATACAGTTTACCGATACATTTTGCTAAAACAGCACCCGATTTGAAACCCTTTCACACGGAAACATTTGTCCGGTTGGCAAATTTGCCGTAAAGACACCAGTTTTTCGATGTTAAAAAAAAATATTAAAAGCCATCAGCGAAACCTTGAATTCGTTCTAGACCCACCAGTTATACGGAAATGCGTAAGGATAGGCTACGGTGGATCTACCCACACTCTCCCTCCCTGCTAAAAAAAAACAAACACAAAATCAAGCATACAATTCCTGAAAAAGAATTCCTTTGTGTAAAAAAAGCAGCCGCTGTAACCCAGTGTTTGCACTCTCTATTCGAAGAATCTCCAGAACCTTGGCGATTTTCGTTATCTTCTTTTGTTGGGAGAGGATTTGGATTGCGGTAGATCTCCCGAAAGATCGGTAGAATTGGAAACACTGCCGTAAGCTGGATGAACAATCTGAAGGGGCTTAAAAACGATTTTAACTTGTAGGTAATCATCTTCGGCAAATCAATATATATACCTCTTATCCATAGTTGTATTCACGTAAAGTTCTTATGAATCGTGTATTCCGTTAAAAGGATGTCTAATTTGTGGTTGAGATACAAAAGCAAATTAGCTTTTATTTGTCAGTGGGAGCGTGTTGCTTTTTCCTTTACAAATTGAAGCGTGACACAGGAGAAACTTTTATTTTGAAAATGTTTGCCTTAGAGAAAGTAACTGTTATCAACAGGAAAACTGTTATCTTTTGTCTAACTTAAAAAGTTGGTTCCTTGTTTTATCGGCTCTGGCATTTCCAGGGGTTTTTAACTTCTGTTAGTTTCCCTCTAAATTTTTATTTCATGTACTTAACAAAATTAAAATGAGGATTTTTGAATTCTAACCCAGCGTTCACATACAGGAAGAACTAAAATTTTAGACCAAAGCATAGTTGACTAGCCACGCACTTCCTCGCCCAAGCCGTCATCCCGGCGGAAGAAGCTGTGAGCATGGGAAGCAATAGGTCAACCAGGAGGCGCCTGGTCTCATCGTTCTCTACACCGAACCCTCGGCAGGAGCCTTAAGTCAAGCACTTCCTTAGGCATAGAAGTCTAATTAGATACATAATAATAATGCATCGAAAAGCTTTTACAAAAGCCATATCCAGAAAACAAAATACAAATACAGCAATATTAAGTAAATTACATTTTATTTGACATTATTATTTTATACACAATGTTTTCTAATGCCCCTATATGACCAGAGACGTTGCTAATCCCTGGGTAAAAAAAATCATTTTGGCGAGAGGCAGCTCCCAGGGACAGCCATCACCCTTGCTCCCTCTCCTTAGCTATACCACTCTATTTAACGAGGAGATTTAGATCCCATTACAAAGCCACCTATCTTCCCCATCAACAAATATTTGAACATCTTAAATGAGATATAGCTAACTACGCTGGAGGGGAAAACGGAATCCCCCCAGAATCCTTTTCCCTGCATCTCAGGCAAGTACCCTTGGCCTCTTGACATCCCCTCATTCTCTCAGTGTCATTAACATAAATCACCAGATAATTCACCTGGAATTACTAAAAAATAACTCAATAAAGTAAACATGAATTTTGTAGCTTGTAATTTTTGGTGTTTTGGATGCTTTCTGTGATCCATAATTTCTGAAATTTTACAATACAACTTCAGATAATGTAAAATAATATGTAATAGCTGGTAATTTTATTTGTTAAAGCCCGACAAAGTAACTATAATAAACAAACAAAAAAAAGAAAATTTTGGCAAATGAACGGGTGTAAGGCCGTTGATAAAATGCAAGAAAAGTGAAAAATAACAGAATGTTTCGTCTGTATCAGATAATCTTATTTCAGCGGAGAAGAAAACCCAAAAAAGAATACAAACAGAAACAATAAGAAACCCAAAAAGTGCAATAACAATGATACAGAACAAGAAGAAAACAGAATAACAAGAACAAAAATCAAAAATTATTACAATCCGAACAACAAAACAAACCAAATGTGTAACAGTTAATCTTTTCACGTCCAGGTAGACTAGTAGCCTTAATGAAACATACAATTCAGTTACTTCGGTCAAATACCATAAAGCAACAACGCGGTTTTGCCAGATAAAATAAAATAAGGTAGTTCAACATACAAAAAGATATTTAATTCAATTTATTATTCGAATAAAAAGATAACACAGACATCAATAACAATAAAGATCCTAGAAGAGAACTTGTTAAGGACCAAAAAAAAAGGAAAAAATTAAAGTGACACTGAAAAAAAAAGATAGAAGAATAAAACATGGGTAATAAAGCAAATCGGTTAAAAGTTGAAAGATTAAATTATATTATTATCAAGTTTTGTCATATTGTTGTACAGCGTGCAGAAACTTGTGGCTAGCTCAACACTGGAGGGTATTTTGTTCCATTGAACAAGAGATTTGTCAATGGGAGATTGCTGGGCAGCACTAGAAACGCATTTAGGAATTATAAAGGCTCTATTGGATGAACGGAGACAATGGGCTTCCCAAATATTAATATTATAATGGGTTAGTAGTTGAGGAGAAAGATTACTGTGGAAAGCAGAGTAAATAAGTGATAAGTTTAGTTTCTGTAAGATTGGATTTAGTAGAGCTGTACCAAAATAGGAATGCGTATCATTAGTTGGGGATTGATAAGGAAGCCGAAAAACGGCTGTAATTGCATGTTGTTATGTAAATTTTAGTTTTTTAGCAAAGAAACGGTCTTTGTATTCCCAAACTAATATGTAAGAAGAAAAGTCAGGACAACCAAAACAATAACAGAGGGTGTCAGGAGGAAGAAAATAATTCACACGGTTAATCAGAACTACTTGTCTCAAAATTATTGCTGTGAGAAATATGATTAGAGAATGACAAGCATGAGTCAATAAATACACCAAGAAACTTGGCAACCTCCACTTGTGGGAGGATGTCGGAGGAGCACTTGAGACCAAGAGCAGGTTGGATTACGTGTTTGATGTAGGGGGTTGTGAATAATACTACTTGACTTTTTTTGCTATTAATGGTCATGTTATTCGTATGGCACCACGCCTGGACTCTGTTCAGAAGGACTTGGGCAGAGGTTATTGCCTATGGTAAATTGGTGCCAGTGATGAAGAAGTTGCTGTCATCAGCAAATAGTACAGGATATATTGATGAGCCCAGGTCCATAACAAGATCATTGATATATAAGAGAAATAAAATCGGGCCTAGAACGGAGCCTTGCGGGACACCCCTACGAACAGGTAAGGGCTGAGAGGATACTCCACCTAAGCTCACACTCTGTACCCTTCCAGATAGACAAGAGCCGAACCAAGAGAGGGGAACCCCACGAATACCGTAGCTTTTTAATTTACCTACTAAAATACTATGATCGACCGTGTCAAAGGCCTTAGAGAAATCCAAAAATAAGCCCAATACTTTTTTTTTAGGTCTAGTTGTTTGTGTATGACCTGTTTTGTGTCGATTAGAGCACGATGCATTGAAAATTCCACCAAAAAGCGATTCTGATGAGAAGGAATCAAGGAAACAAAGTGTAGAATGCCGAACAAACAAGGAGCCAGATGTCTGAGTATGATTCTCTTGAGCACTTTGGAACAGGAGGATATGAAGTAGGACGATAATTACCTATTTCAGTTGGAAATACCGTGAAACTGTTTTAGAATTGTATACTTTATTCCACAGGCGTCATGTTTAGGGGGGGGGGATAGATTGTATAGTGGAAACTGGTGCTAATGTCGACGAAAAAACTGTTAACGCCATTCTAGCGTTTGGCGACACTTCACATTTATCGAGTGTGATAAGAAGAGCTTTAAATTTCATAAGCGCAATTGGTTAAGTTAGGGTAGTAATTAATTTCTGATCTCAGTTCCGGACAAAAAAAAAAATTACGAGTCTTAAAAAAATTGGCAGGTTTTAGCACAAGAATGTCTCTTATCATAGGCAGCGCGCTAGCGCTGCCTAAGTAAAGAACGATGTGGGCACAGTGTTTTTTTTTTGTTTTTTTTTTTCATACCCGGGCACTTCGTATCCAAGGAGTTGTCGTAGAAACTTCGAAAAGGGCTCATTTGATTGGAAATTGGAGTGGCTAGGGCCCTTTTTAATAGTCGTAAGTGATTGGAGGGCAACTAGCCCCCTCCTAGGCCCATCATTCCCCCAAACACATCCAATTAAAATTTTGAGATAGCCATTTTGTTCAGCGTAGTTGATTTCCAGATAGAAAATATGTTTTTGAGGAGGACACTTTCCCAGAACTCTCGGGGAAAGGTCTTTAAATTATGCCCTGAGGACATACACGAGCGATGTTGTCACAATGTACTATTTATTATTTCTTCCTTTAGAGCTGGGCACTTCATATGGAAGGGGTCGTCGTAGAAACTTCAAAAGGGGCTCATTCGATTGGAAATTGAGAGTTCTAGTGCCCTTTTTAATAGTCGAAAGTGATTGGAGGGCAACTAGCCCCCCCCCCCACAACCCTCATTCCCCCAAAAACATCCAATCAAAATTTTGAGGTAGCCATTTTCTTTAGGGTAGTTGATTTCAAGATAGAAAATATATTTTTGAGAAGGACACTCCTCCAAAACCCTCAGGGCAAGGGTTTTAAGTTATGCCCTGGGGGCATATAAAAACGATGTTGGCACAATGTACAATTTATTTTTTTTTTCCTTTAGAGCAGGGCACTTCATATGGAAGGGGTCGTCGTTTAAACTTCGAAAGGGGCTCATTTGACTGGTAATTGAGAGTTCTAATGCCCTTTTTAATATTCAAAAGTGATTGGAAGGAAACCATCCCCCTCCCCCACCTATCATTTCTCCAAACACAACCAATCAAAATTTTGATATAGCCATTTTGTTCAGCGTAGTTGATTTCAAGATAGAAAATATATTTCTAAGAAGGACACTCCTCCAAAACCCTCAGGGCAAAGGTTTTAAGTTATGCCCTGGGGGCGTCAAAGGTTTTTTAATGAAGGTGTTGTCGAAGAATCTTCAAAAAAGGCAAATTTGATTGGAAATTCAAAAGGCTAGTGCCCTTCTTAATAGTTGAAAGTGAATGTAGGGCAAGTAGCCCCCCCCCCCTGCGCCAATCATTTCCCCAAACATATCCAATCAAAATTTTGAGATAGCCATTTAGTTCAGCGTAGTTGATTTCCACATAGAAAATATGTTTTTGAGGAGGACACTCCCCCAACAGCCGTCGGGGGAGCGGCAAGGGTTTTAGGTTATGCCCTGGGGGCATATAAGGTTTTTATTGAAATCTTTGTCGTAAAAACTTGAAGGGCTCATTTGATTTGAAATTCAAAGGGCTAGTACCCTTTTAATAGTCGAAAGGCATTTGAGGGCAACTAATCCCCCTGTCACGCCCATATTTTCCCCAAACACATCCAATCAAAATTTTTAGATAGCCATTTTATTCAACGTAGTTGAAAATTTTGGAAATTAGGTATTTAAGGATGACAACCCCTCCCCCCACAGCCCTCAGGGCAAGGGTTGTAAGTTATGCCCTGGGGGCATATAAAGTTTTTATTGAAAGCGTTGTCGTAGAAATTTCAAAAGGGCTAATTCAATTGGAAATTGAAAGGGCTAGTGCCTTTTTTAATAGTTGAAAGTGACTGGACTAAGTGAAGAGGAGGACACTCCCTCACAGCCCTCAGGGCATGGGTTTTAAGTTATGCCCTGAGGGCATATAAGAACAATGTTGGCAAAATGTATTATTTATTAATTTTTTCCTTTGGAGCAGGGCACTTCGTATTGAAGAAGTTGTCGTAGAAACTTCGAAAAGGGCTCATTCAATTGGAAATTGGAGTGGCTTGTGCCGTTTTTAATAGTCGAAAGTGATTGGAAGGCGACTAACACCCCTTCCACGCCCACCATTTCCCGAGACACATCCAATCAAATTTTGAGATAGCCATTTTCTTCAGCGTAGATGATTTTCAAAAAGAAATTGTGTTTTTAAGGACAGTCCCCCACAGCCCTTAGGGAAAAGATTGTAAGTTATGCCCTAGGGGAATAACTTACAACCCTTGGGTTGTAACTACCACAAATCAGCATCGATAAATAAATGAAACCCAAAACGAACAGAAATTACAATAAATAACCGAGTCAAACTCAAAACGAGCAGAAATTACGTAAGTTGGGCGCAAAACCCCTATGCCTTCCCAAGGCCAGAACAGAATTTGCACTTTACTGAAAAAATACAAATGAATGTGCATTGTCAGCTAAGAAAGATTTTGAACACTTGCACTGTTGGAAAACGGGGGGCCGTACTTGTTTACGAAATAGCCCCCCTTGCGAGTAAGTTTTCGTTTTATGTCTTTTGATAGTTATGAAGGGAGATCAGGACATTGCCCAGACTTTAGGGGAAATAAAAAAAGCAGTTTCAAATATTCCACATCTGACGAAAAGCATTCAAAATGCACAATCAATTTTGGCAGGGATAGAATCTAAGTTGCAGGACTTTGCCATAAATCAAATAAAGACATCCAAAGAAATTGCAGTAATTAAGAGTGAATTAAAGGAGTCACGTAAGATAAAATTTAGATTGGAAACGGAGCTAAAACAAACCAATTTTATGTTCTATGGGATGCCGCATCCAAATAATCCGAACTCTAAACTAAGTGAGGACATTATAGTATGTATTAAAAATTCTGTGCCCAACCTTTCACTATCAAAAAATGAAATACGAGATGCTCTTCGACTGAGAGGACCCTCGAACCCCCGCACTATCCTTGTTAAATTCACGACCAAAATGACTCGTGATGCTGTCCTACGCAATGCTAAACTGTTTAAAGGAAATGGGATTTCAGTCACCCCAGACTATACACCAGAGGAACGGGAGGCCCGAAAAGCATTAAGACCCCTGATAACCCAAGCTATAAGTGAAAACAGAGCATTGAAATTGCGTGGTACAAAAATTTACATAGACAACCAGATTTTTTCTTATGATTTTGATTAAAAAAAAAGGTCGTGGAGGCTGCAGAATCGGCAGAACCGACCGGAGTTGATAGTTCAAAAGGGGATCATATTCCTCGTCGGGCCTACATACGATCCCCTTCAAGTGATCGAGACTCTTGTTCGGACATAGAAAGTAGTAACGCTAGCGATAGTGATTCAACTGTCTACGAAAGGCCAATGACTACTGCGGATCCTGCCACACCAGGCGGAAGCCGGCTAAACGAAGGGTCAGTAAAAGGGAAAAGAACTTTAGATTCTATTATAAGCCCCAATGATGACCACAAACAAGGGAAAAGAAGTGTAAGAACGAACAGTGGCTCAAAAATGGACAAAAAACCGAAAAACCGGTGGTCACAGATGCCTCAAGAAAAGCCACCATTCGTGTTTACTGGATAGGATACAAACCATATACAAAAACTGTCCTTAGTCACATGGAATATACAAGGTTTAAGAAACAAGAGAGAGTTGTGTTTAAATGATTCATTTTTTACAGCAATAGTGACGGGTTTTGTAGAGACATGGTTGTTGCCAGAGGAAGATGTTATAGTGCGTAGATACGAAGTTGTTTTGAGTGGACAGGGCTACATCGCCAAACTATAGAAACTATGGAGGAATAGTTGTAATAGTTGTAAAGAGTGACATGTTCAAAAATTTGCGTCGTCTGTCAAGTAAATCTGAAAACTTGATTTGGTTGCGCGGAAAATTTCTGGAAAAATGGTTTATTTTTGGATTTGTATATGTTTCCCCAGAAAATAGATCATACTGTATTGAGGATACATGGTATATATTAGAGGAAGAGTTGAGTTCAGTGAAATCTCATTACCCAAGTGATTTAGTTTTTCTAGCAGGTGATTTTAACGCATATACTTCCGTACCAAAAGAATTAAATGTAGATTTTGTTTCAGATGAAGATTACGCTTTATGTGAGATGATACCTTCACTTTACCATATCCCACGAAGTAGCCAGGATCGACAAAGAAGAATTAATTCATGGGGGAGGAAGCTGCTTGCATTGTGCGGAGGTCATGGGCTAGCGATTGGGAATGGTAGATTTTAAGGAGATGGTGATTTGGGTGAGTACACTTGCGTTTCTGGACCTTGTTTTAGTTTAATTGATTATGTATTGGTGGACACGGGACTTGAGGCTAAATCTCTTAATGTAAAAGTAATCCATCAGTCTGGATCTGATCATTTCCCACTTAAATTAGAATATGAGATGAAAGAATATGGACGTAGAAGGTCAACAATGAATCAAAATAGGATACTGGTTAAAGATAAAGGTGAAAGAAAAAACAAGCCGAAAATTTCGCCCCGGATTTATTGTGAATGGTCGAAAGAACAATGGCTATCTGTACAAGAGGCTTTTCTTAGTGAACCAGTACAAGAGGAAATGAGCCAGTTAAGGTCTGATATGGAATTACCGAAATCAGAATCAGATGAAGTAGTTGAAAGACTTATGGGAATTGTAAGTAATGTGCTAACACCTATGAAATCAAGAAAAGAGAAACAGAAAGATTTTTATGACCAAGAGTGTAAAGAAAGTAGTTCAAACCTGATTATTCTACTCCTTACAGTAAAAAGATCCTTTGGAGAGGATGAGGGAAAAAATATTGCGCTAACAGAATATAGGCAAGCAAGAAAAAAGCATAAAAAACTAATTAAAAAGAAAAATAAAGAATACAGATTTCACCAACAGGCAGCTTTATGTAAGATTTTTAAATAAAGCAACAGCCAAGAGTTCTGGAATAAGTTAAAAAATATGTCATCCAATAAACAAACACACGATTCCCTGAAAATTCCACCACCGGAAACATGGCATCTTATTTTCAATCACAACAGAAAGATGCAGAAAAAACGAACAACACCCTACAGGAAAGGGATAAAGCAAGTATATTGCAAAAAAGGATCTGTCCCTCTTAGAGAAACCTATTACGACCTCATTGAACCCAGGGCCCTATAATAAATAAATGATTCACTGCAAAAAATTAGGGTGGGCACAGCACCTGGGCTAGACGAACTCCCAGTTAAGATATTTAAATCGATAGAGACTATCATCATACCCGTGTTAACATCACTGTTTAACCTAGTAATATCTACGACACATTGGCCACTAGTGAAGTCTTGGAAGACTTCACTCGTATTTCCCCTATTTAAAAAAGGTAGCCCCGCCGTTCATGAAAACTATAGACCTATAAGTCTTTTAAACAGTGGGGGAAAAATTTTGGAGAAAATTTTGGACAAACGGCTTGGTAAATGGATGGAGGCGAATTGTATTCTAAATGAAGAGCAAGGTGGATTCAGACCGGGATATTCGACAGTGGATCGAGTATTCATTTTAAATGCAATGATACAAAAATATTCTAAAGGAAATAGTAAATTATACGCTGCGCTTATAGACCTACAGAAAGCGTTTGATAACGTAGATAGAATTTTGCTGTTTGAAGCTTTGAGTGAAATTGGATTACCACATCAGTTTATGAATATAATAGCTTCGATGTATTCATGGACTAAAAGTTTTGTGAAAATTCTGCAACAGAGTGTCTCTTCCTCTTTTCCTGTAAGTAAGGGAGTTTTACAGGGAAGTACTTTATCTCCAAAATTATTTTGTATATTTATTAATGATATAGTGCAATTTTTCCAACGCCAATGGGCACCAACACTTCGTCCTGGAAATTTGAATCTTTCAATGTTTCTTTTCGAAGATGACATAATTTTACTGGCTGATTCTGAGGAGAATCTACAACCTCTACTGAATATCTTATCATAATATCTGAATAAAAACAAACTGAAGGCAAATGTGACTAAAATTAAAATATTGATAATTAACAAAAAGTAGCCAGAGGTACACCCAAAGTTTTATTTAGTAAGCCAAATTTCATAAATAGAAGAGAAAGCAAAATGTTTGGGCTTTACAGTAACTCGAAATGGTAAATGGACACAACATATATCAGCAACTACGACAAAAGGGAAAAATGTACTTTTCGGTATTTACAGAAGCAACGTTACAACAGGAATAAGCGATCTCAGCCTTCATAAGCATATATTTATCACAAAAGTTTTATCCATACTGCATTAAGGGGCAGAAATTTGGGGCTACCAGACTGCACAAGGATTAGAAACTCTACAACTACAATACTACAGGCATGCATATGGGCTGCATAAAACAACTCACTCTCTAGTATTTAAAGGTGACCTAGGCATCTACAGTTTAAAAATACGAAGAAAGATACAGATGATCAAGTTTTGGCTCAAAATCCTGAATTTACCCGAGGAAAGACTTATTCTTGCTGCTTATAAAGATCTTCTCACCCAAAAAAGTAAAACCACTTGGACAGCACAGACCAGAAAAATACTACAGGAAACAGGCTTTTCAGACGCGTGGAATGGAGGACAGGGACCACTGGACCAAGAAAACTTCATAAAGGAATTCCAAGCAAGATTGCACGACCAGGAAATTCAACTTTGGTGGACAGCTTTAGATAAGTCGACTAGTCTTACTTTGTATAGAGATATAAAGCGGATTTATGGACAGGAGACATATTTGAAGCTGGGATTACCTAGTTAAGTATATGAAAACGTGGATTCAGCTTCGAGCCAATTGTCTACCAATACAAGGAAAAGAAGTTTGGAAAAATAGAGAAGGTCCGGAAACGCAGCGTACTTGTCTAAAATGTGGTGAGATTGGTTTTGGGCTGGGTCATTTCCTCCTACAATGCCGGCGGCTTTCTCACATAAGGGGAGAAATTTTGAAAGAGTGTAATGATTGGCTACTTCGGAGGATTTTAAGTTCAGATTCACCACAGACAGTAGTAAGTGTGGTAAATTTTGCATGGAAAGGTATGAATGTTGATTAAGAGGATAGTGATTTTAGTATGTCTTCATTTTATTTATCCTTTTTCTTTTCTTTTTTGTTTTGTATATGGCTGTAAAAAAGCTTTATTAAATACATTATTATTATATTATACATATACTGATATTAAGTAATCAAAATGTTAATATTATTTGATTTATTAAAGTTATAAAAGTAAAAACATTTATATTTTTCAGTAAAGTGCAAATTTCGTTCTGGCCTTGAAAAGGCATAGGGGTTTTGCGCCCAACTTATGTTAATTTCTTCGTTTTGAGTTTGACTCGGTTATTTATTGTAATTTCTGTTCGTTTTGGGAATCATTAGTTATCGATACTGATTTGTGGTAGTTTCACGCTTGGTAGATTATTTGATTTTATTTTTGCTCATTTTTTGTTTAATGGAGTTCTTTACTTTTCTTTGAAAAACTTATTTCGTGGAAAAAGTTTTTTTTAATTAATCACACAAAATGTCAGGTGCAAATTTATGATATTAATTGAGGAATCAATAATCAGCTAACGGATAAACCCATCAGGTGTTGAATGAATAATAATTGAAACAACACTTTTTGTGCTTAGCTTTTTTTTTATTTATGACTGGATTACAGAATAATGCGACTTTTTGACAGGCGTTTTCGGGCTGTACAACCTTTTCCTATATTTATCTACTATGTGCTGCCTCTCCGTAGTAACATAATATTTGTAGACATGAATATATAGTGAGTCGGAGGCAGAAGGCAAGTTCTGAGAACCATGTAGTGATCAAGATGATTTAGATCTGAGACGTCTTGGTCCCCGTCCTTTGTACGAAACATTAGCACAAGTTCCGTACGTGTTTAGGGGGGGAGATAGATTGTACCGACTGTTTGGCCCCTTTTACATATTTATCTTAACGACTGACATCAATTTTCTTCCGTTAATTTTATGCCAGTTATTACAATCAATCCATTTACCTAATGAAAAAAATGAGCTAGTGAAATAGCGGCGCCTCACACCCTCGTATTTTACCGACTCAATGCTTTTATCTACTGGTTAAAATAATTAGTGAAGAGGGGGGGGGGTCCAACCGCCATACGTGATATCCCAGCTTTCTGCAAGACGAGATTCAAACTACAAATTGTAAATTTAAAAAAAACTTAAGTGTTATAGCTTGTGATTTTGTTTTTACGGGTTGTAGCCTACACTTTCTCTGAAACTAAAAATTCCTTTTCTTTGTGGGTTGGGTGTTTTCCGTAAAGCTGTATTCCGCTGACTCCTAAATTTATAATAGATCATTTAAGCATACCCATGTTACAGCTTGTAATTTGCATTTTTCCATAGAAATTTTGGGGAAGGGGTCATTTAATTAATATTGACAAACTCAAACATTTAATTATTTTTATATGTTTAGCATTTAATAATAGAGTACCATTTCTTAAATGATCCCTGCACGACCCAAGTCAATAGATGTCCAACATATTAAGAGAGAAACTAACAGGATTATGCCAAATTAGAGAACAACGAAAATATTACGTGTTCCGGATGCATATCCACGTCCTATCTTCACTGTTCGATTAAAATTAATAAAAACTAAAAAACTTATATAATAACAAAAAAAAATTGCCGATTTGAAATATAGGCCTATGAGCTCCTTGAATTCAAACGTAAATTTTAGGCTTACAAAACGTAAGTTTTGACAAAGATGGACCGAAAGCAATATTCTAAAAGATTTGTATGTAGTTCATACACATTATATGTTAATAAACAGAAATATGTTTATGGTTTCCCCTCAGTAACTAAAGCAAAAAAAAAACACAAACAAACACGCATCTGTGATCTTTCTTCTTGGAAAAAAAATGCAAAATTTTTGTAGCCTATATAGGAACTTGAAACTTTTGCATTAGGATTCTTATTTATATGTTGAATATGTTGATTTTCATCATGATCATTTATCATTTTAGGGTCTTTCCTTCCTTTTTTGCAAATCGTGCAAATTTTTCCAGGCTCGTAGCTTTTGATGGGTAATTTTATATGTAATAATTTTATATATTTGAAGTCAGCATAAAAATTAAATTCTTTTCATGTATTAGTTAAGATCAAAGTCCCTTTTTTAGAGTTTCAATTACTATTAGCCCGGATCGCTCTTTACTAGCAGTTTGTTACTCCGAACTGTAAAATTCTAGTTATTACAGTGATATCAAGTTTCGGTTTATGTGTATTGGACACTTTCTACATAACTTCGTCCGATTATGAAAAGAGGCTAAAGTAGAAAGCCCAACCATGTTTTTCCAACTTCGATGTAGATAAAGCCTACCAAGCACAACTTGGATGAGGGTTTCAAGTATAATTTCCATGATCGTAGGTGTTAATTCTATGACTAAGCTAACCTTTAAGTTGAATATTTTCTTTGTAATTTTAACCACTCTTATCGGCATTTCATTGAAAGATAAAAAGTATGCCTGTAGCTTAAGGCAGTAAGTAAATCAGAGCTTAGAAAAACAACAAAACAAGGTAAAACCCTATTCCGGAGGCCTATCGTATGTATAATGCATATAACTTGGCTCAATTGTGGATTCAGGAAGGAGAGGGGATTCGGGTCTGTGCCCCCCTCTAAAATTTTGCTTATTTACGCGCATTTTATTATATCTTCCCTATAATTTACCTATTTAGCGCTTTTCCAAATTTTCCCCTCCCCGCAAGTAAATTGTTGTTTATGAGTCGGATTATAAGTATACTATCAGAAGCACAAAAAATACTAATTATATATATTAAAAAAAAGTATTTTATGCGTATTCCAAATGTAGGTACTTTCCCAATATGTGGACACTTCTAAAAAGTCAAGTTTGGTTAATGGTAATGAAATAAAACAAAAATAGGATGAATATATAATAGTTTATAAACAAATTTGGGCTATATATTTGCACATTAGGGAAGGGGGGTTGGATAAAGCATTGCATATAGTAAATACGTAACCTAACCTAGGTACCCCCCCTAAACCCCACAAAACACCAGTTCAAATATAGTTCCCAGAGTGAGAAACCCCTGAATACTTGTTTATACAACATCAGATAGCTTCAAATCTTTGCTTTTGTCGAGTGGATGCCTCGGGTTTTCGTGACTAGTTTTTAGAAGTGTCCATATAATGGGAAAGTACCCAAATTTATAACATTTCTCGTAAAAATTGAATCGAATGTAGCTAAAACGACAGGTTTTAAAACTTAGCCCATTGCTATAAGAAATTCGAACATTAGACTGAAGAGGGGATGTTGACAAGGGTAATAGCCCCTTCCCATTTAGAGTAGATTTGAACATTATATTGAGAACGAAAGTAATAAAGAGCGACTTTAAACTTAGAGCGAACAGACATTGTAATACATATAAGACAAGACAAAGACAAGTGACGGAATAGATGGGAAATATATAATTTGGGCTATATATTTGCACATTCGGGGGGAGTGTGGGGGTAAAGTATTTGGACAGTTTGAAGTTAGAAACAATTTTTACTTCATAACAAAATGCAGAATAATTGTACTTAACACATTTTGCATGCAGACCCGCTTAACTTTACCCTCCCCCCCTAATTTGCAAATATATAGCCCAAATTTGTTTCTAAAGTATGATATTTTCATCATATTTTGTTATATATCAATAGGATTGAGCGTCAAAGAAAGAGGTTCTAATTAAATGAAGCACTTGAGTGTTTGCCGTATAATACACAAGTAACACTTTTTTATGTCAATGGGTAAAAGTGAATGTTCTAACATAAAAATGACAATTGTACTATGATAAAATTTTAAGTGTCCTATAAAAATGCTTTGACAGCGAAATATTTTACTTATTCGAACCTGCTTAAATACATTTATATTTATTAACTAAGTTATTTTTGGTAATTTAACAATTTCTAGTTGTATCAAGTTCCAATATCTATTTATCTATTTATTTAATGCTTTCAAAAATCAATGCTTTGGGTGTCATCGTCATAGATTGCGAGATAAGAATCGTTGGGAAAGAAGCAAGCGGAAGACGGAAGCGGAAGACGGAAAGAAGCGGACGAAACCTTCAGAAATATATTCCACCCGGAAAGCACAAGATGTTTTGACTGAATTTTCCAGAAACTTAAACCTTTCTAAGATTAAAAATTTTGGTCTAAATTTTTAGGTTTACAAAAAGGCTACCAAACATCAAATCAACTGACTATCGATAGACATATAGTAGGAGAAAAATAAGTTTTGACCAGGAAAAAATTGGTACAGAAATGGTTTCTTCACCATCCGAACCGGAAAAAAAATGCTTAACAACATATCAAAAATCTAAATCTCTAGCTCGATGCGAAATTGCTTTTTTTTAATGTTTTTTTATTTATTTTCTCAAAAACGGGGAAAAAATTAAAAACGTAAACTATAATGTTTTACACATCTATTTAGATCAGCTTTTGGCTTTGAATTTATTTCTGATACTCATTTCATTACCTGACCAAAAGAAAAATATTTATCAGCCAAAAGAAAAAATGGGGAAAAAAACTGTGTGTTTGGGGAAAAAAACTCTTACCAGCGTTTATCAAGGTCTACTACGGAATAAGTTTGTCGTTGTTGTAGTCTATTTGGCTATGTAAACGAAAGGCTTAGAAAAAAAAAGACTAAACAACAAGAAATAGGAATGACGAAACACATCAGCGCCAAACACCATGAGACAAGGTAGGTTTTAACTTAATGTGTTCAGAGAAAAGCTTTAATCTTATTTTTCAAATATATAGAATTTGCACATCATCAAAATGTAGGAACTATATTTTTAATCATTACAGTTAACTGTTATTCTCCTTCACTACGTTCTTCTTCTTAAAACTTTGAATTGTTGTACGAGCTTCCTTTACAGGTACGACAGGCTATAGTACACTCAACTCCGTTTTTCTTACAGGTACACTTTTCACTATCACAGCCGTCAATACGACACGAGAAATTGATAATTTTCAGCAGCTGAAACGGAGCGGCAGGGAGATCTGTTTTTATTGCCGCAAAAACTTCGTTATCCAGCAGTTTCCATCCCAGACGTAAAGGTTCTACTGGGTTCCCGAGCCAGACTTGAACTTGACAGTAGACACGTAGCAAGTGGTACTTCGCTGCTGCCTGAGTCGGTGGCAGTTCTTGTGGATGCACGAAAGTGGTGGCAGTGCTCACTTTTCTGTGAAAGATTAGCTTTCTGGCAGTGTCCAGGTTCGAAACATCAGGGCAACCGTACAGTATCAACAATGCTCGCTCTCCTGCTGCCACAATATCGTCAAGCGATGCGAGCTTGTCGCGCTGTCCCTGAAACTCTTGTTGGAAAGTAGCAGCTGAACGGCTTTGCCCTTTCCTATTCCGTAAAGGTGAGAGGTTGTGTCACAACCCAGCACGGCATAAGAGAACGGTGTGAGATTGCTGACATCTGTTCCTAGCTTCTGCTTCATCTCACTAATATCCCAAGCTGAACTAGTACCGCCAAACTTAGCTTCTGGTTATAAATATAAACGACCGGAACGCGAATCAGATCGACTGATCAGAAGAACCAAGATGTCAGTATCATCAGCAACCACGATTGTGTCTGTAAGACTAGCAGCTTCTACGGCTTTTTCTACAATCAGAACGTCGGCGTCTCCTTCCGAGTGGAAAATTCGAAAACCAACGGCTTCCAAATGGTTGCCGAGCAGCTTCAGGAAACATCCTTTGTTTGTCTTACATGAAAGAAACTCTTCTTTCTTCATGCAGAGGGTCATCTCTTCGGTGAAAATGACTTGGCGGCCAACCATCCTTGCTCGACGTGAATGGGTAGCATCTTTGATTGCTGCACCACCTTCATATCCGTCAAACACAACGATCACACTAGGGTACCTTGCTTGTACGTAATGGACGTATGAAGCAAAGATGACCTTGAAGGTTGACCCTACCTTCCATGGAACTCGATGTGGAAGAGAACCACCATCCAAGACGATGTTACACGCAGAAGCAGGTCTTGAGGATGACTGAGTCTCAATCCCGCAAGCCTGAAAAATCGCTTTTGCAAGCTCTGGCTTATTTGCTTTTCTCATAAGGCCATCGCTTTCGAAAAGAGAAGGAGGAATCGTACAAAGTTCGTACTTGAAGTATTCTTCTCGGAGGTCAGTTCGTTGGGCTACTATTATAAACCGCTGGAAAAGGAGCACCGGATCTATGTGCGCTACCACAGAGGACCCCGCCTTTTTGGCATTCATTAGGGTCACTTGGTCTTTTTTCTTGAAGACTTGCTCCTTCAAGGTTTTTCCCGTCATCTTGCTTAGAATCAACTTTCCAGCCACATCGGCCTCGTCAACATTAACATCTTGAGAAGAAGTTATGCCGTTGGCAATGTTTCTAAGCTGATTGTCAGCTCTGAACGGAGAAGATTCTCCGAAGTATCCGACGAGCTTTTGGGTATGGTCGAAGTCACGCTCCTTTCTAATGGAACTCATGTCGCGGTGCTGCTCACTTGTCGAGTAAACAATTTTTGTCAAATTTTGCATCGAGAGGTTGATCTCCAGACATGCTGGTCTTGACAGAACCCAAATGGCTCTCTGCTGTTTTGTCATCCCACCTCCAGTTGTAAGACCGCCCGATGTTTTCAGACTTCTCATATACTCCTGCTCGATGACAAGAATCTGCCGAGAGCCCAGCCCAGCGTCGCTCTGATCTTCTAATGGTGTGACCTCCCTGTTCAAATGCTTCGAAGATTAGTGGGTGACTAGTTTGAAGCTTAGCCATCTCTTGCTGGTATATCCAGACCGACTTGACATAGAGGTTATGTCCAGATGCTGCTAGAAACGGAAGCATCTCTACTGCAGATTGTAGGTGCATATCCCACAGGCCTAGTCTCTCGGCACGTATGAACTCAAGCAGTATCCCAACCATGTCAAGATACTGAAACCAGACCTTCGCAGTTCTCTGAGTCAGCAGGTCTTGGCGTCTCTGCTTGAAAAAAGTTTTCAAGTTGCTTGAGCTGGGGATCATGACTGAGATCTTCGGGTGGGAGGTATCCATCCAGTACGTTAGCGAAGACAGTAGACATGTCTAGAGACGTCAACGTCGCTTGCTCTTCTTCCAGGAGATGAGCATATATGGCCGAGCTCACGAGAATGTGAGCTCGAACAGCTCTAGAAATCGCTTTTCCAGAAAGAATGTGCGGCACTGCACCGGTCGCGTATACCAATTCCAGAACCTCTTTCAGACCAGAACCTTGCATGAGGTGTCCTATGAATCCGACGAAACTCATCATCAAATGAAAACCGCCTAACTTGAGAACAATACTACTCAGCTCATTCGTCGTGTCGGACTTGAGGATCTTCATAGACTTCCACCATAGCGGCTGGTCAAATGTGAGAACGGGTGTGAATCCGTAGGTTCTGCCTTGCGAAGCTACAAAGCGCATGGTTGAGTAAAGGCAGGATTCGTTGCTAGACGGGAGGTCAATCATCGGCAAAAACAAGACGCTTGCCTTGCTGCGAAGGTTTCCCGTTTCATGATGTATTTGGTTAGAGAAAACTGACTGCATGAATCCATTCCAGCTCGGCGTTGGGAAATTCAGGAACCCGGTAGCTAACCAGAGCTGATCGAGTGAGGCATACGGGTCGTTGACATTTTTGCCAGGGATCTTCTCATATTGCACCTTTGAAAGCACTGTCTCACTTAAGCGGTAAGGGTAGATGGAAATTTTTCCTTTTGGGGCTACTTCATCTAATGAAACTTCAACTCTCTGAATGGGCGATCGGCTGTTAATGAGAGGAGGCGTGACTGTTGCTAGCAGAGCCATCCCATGGAAAGTGTTTCTTCCGTCCATCGTGCAAACATCGTGATCTGTATTATCAGCTACATGCTGCACAGCATGTGCGGAGGTAACTCCTGCAAGGGTAGGTTCATCATGGACTGATGCACAGCGTTTAAATTTCTGGACTTCAGCATAGGAGGAGCAGAATCCATGGCTGTGTAAAGTGTCAATAAGAAATCTGGACTTGAAATGGTGATCCAGTTGCACTGCTAAGCCTAGTTGCAGTGGACAAATGAGGGCACGCGGGCAAGCTGCTTGAACGATGGAATTACCAATGGCCAATGTCGTCACCAATAAAGCTCGGTAGGAAAAGAAATGGATTCGGAACGCCGGTAGGCTATTTGTTCAGATGGGGAAAAATGAACCGAAAATTCGTGCTGCTCTTCGAAAAATACCCCGTGATCGTGTGTCGCTTGATTTTTTTTTTTTTTTTTTTTACTTAATATAAAAACAAAAACAAAACATAAAAAAGAATTAAATGATTAAAAGTGATGTTTCTGTCTAATAAAAGAGCACAAAAACAATCGTTTCTTAAAAGGGAAACCATCAATAAACTACTTTTCTTTTGACGGTTCCTCATTCTCGGATTCTGGAAATATCTAAAATATAGGCGCAAAAAACGTGAAAAAAAGGGAATTTCGCAACGGGATGGAGATTTAGATTTTTGATATGTTGTAGAGCTCTCTTTTCTGAACACAGTGGTGCAAAAATAATTTCTGTACCAATTTTTTCCTGGTTCGAGCAGTTTTTTCCGTATCTTTCCCCTACTATATTTGAAAATCCCAGTCAACACCTTGGATAAAAGCATCTTATACTGTCGTTAAATGGCTTAAAAAAAAGAGTCAACGACTTGCTTCCAAGTAATCTTATCTTAATTTGCATTAAAATTAATGAATATATAATGTCGTAAACCAACGAATTATAAAGTCATAAAATTGAATTTTATCTCCTGTATGAACGACACGATCGTAAACAGTAGTAGGAAGTTATTTTCTGCCAAGATTTTGTAACGACCAAAGTTCAAAATAGTGATACTTTTTCCTACATGCTGCAAGACAAATAAATATAAAAAGAGCATGCGAAAAAAGTATCTCTCTCCATAAAGAAAAATTTAAAGGCGTGACGTAGGATTAGATGATCGCACTGTACGCTCTGACCGAATGAGGGAGGGGAAGGGGGCAAACATATTTATTCTTCAGATCATGGTAGGCCACAGCAAAAGCTGCAACGCAGTAAAGAGCGAACTATGGCTTGTAATACCTAAAAAATAAAAACGCGTAAAAAATAAAAATGTCCAGTGTAAAATAAACTGTTCTTTGAGGCTGATTCAGGAATAGTAATCATTATTTTGATTAATATTATAGTGCAGGTTTATAGCGAAAATAAATCATGAGAATTCCGAAAAAAGAGCCTGAAACCCCAGTAATGCAATATTGAAGTTATCATGGACAAAAACCCTACACAAGAGATTTACAGCCCCTCCAACTTCAACATCAAGCAAAATCACTTTTTAGCGTAGAAAGCACTAATGTGTCCTCCTTTTTTTTCTTTTTTTTACGGGGAGCGTCGGATGATTTCCCCCCAACCACGCATTGCACTCCACTCCCGGATGAAGACATCGAATCAGGAGATGGGTACCTGCCCATCGCCGACCATTGGTCAGTATGCGAAAAAGCTTTTAAGATAAGTTTTGATAACATCAATTTCAAGCTAGAGATCCCTGAACGTTGAAGCCTTGATCATGGCTGGGCGGAATTTGAAAACGCATGACTATAGGTATTTTTGCTGTTTTTTATGAATTAGGAGATCAAAGAGACTGACAAGCAGATCATAGTAATTAAGGGTAAGTAAAAAAACAATAACAATATTTTGCTATAATTGTTCGCATGTAGCCTATAGTTAGTTAGATTTGAATTATTTTTCTACAGCGGAATGCAGGCTGCCGCATAGTCGCAGAAAGATGTTTAATGGCTAAATTCAAAGGTACTGTCTCTTATAACTTTGTCATCATAACTCCTTCGTAAAGTTCCATACATGAAAAGTGGATGGCACTTTTTGGTGCAGTTTCTGGAGTGGATAGGCTAGAAAGCATAACGAAAATACTGGTATAATCTCCATGGTTGAACGTTTTTAACCGGAGGTTTAAAATCCACCCTCTTGTATATGCTCTTTTCCACCTTCTTTACAAAAAAAAACGGTGAAAAAACACCCAAGGGACAAAAACGTCATTTATTTATTTCCTTTTTTATGACAATACTTGAATTTTGTATAAGCATATTCTTAAAAATGGCAATAATATCAAAACTCTCAGACTTTTTATTTACGTGGCGAAATTACACATGTCTTGCGCGTAGATTGAGGGAGGTCAGAAGTATAACCTATACTTAATACTGCCACTAAACACTCATTGTAGCACCAAGCCACCTAAGGCCAACAGAGCTGCGCACGCTCCTCTCCCATACCATCTGTTGAAAGATTCATACTATACCCCCTACCTCAAATAAAGTTCCAATTTCCTTTATATCCTTTTTTATCACATCTCTCCACCTCATTCGGGGGCGACCAGCTTTTCATTTTCCCCCGAATGGATAGCCAAAACAAAACAATATTTAGCAGTATGTCATCCTTCATCAGTGAAACGTCTTCTTATCATTTCAACCTTTTTTTTATTATAGCCCTAAAGTGGGCTAGAATTACACTTTTCATACAGTTTGTTGTTTGCCATACGGTTAGTCACTCAGGTACCTAAAACTATCCGTATACAATTCCTCTGGAAAATATTTGGCAAATCTCCCTCTGCTTTTTGAATTTAAAGATGTTTTTTTACGGAAGTAAAGAGTGAAGTTGAAACTTAAAACAAACGAAAGTTGTTGCTTCACCGATTACGCAAAATATGTCTGCAAAGCTAGCTCAAATTCCAAAAACTAGTGCAACCCTGAAAGCTGGGCTTGCTTGAGTGTTTGCCACTAAAAGCGAGGGGCTAATAACTGACCGTCACAGGTGTCCCTTCCTTCGTGCCTCCAGCACACCTGAAACAGCGTGTTCCAGGAAGCGAAGGAACACAGTTTTATCTTTGGCTTATGGAAAGCGTACGGCGCGTTTTTTACGACGGCAAACTTTCTTCTCTTGAGAGGTTATCTTTACTTGGTCTTATTGTTTACTGCGTTCGACATTGGAGATCCTGGGTCCTAAAAAGTGGACATTATGCTTTGAACGAGAATTTTATTACCACAAACCTTTACCATTGCCTAGAGATAGATATGCATTCCCTAGTGCTTCTCATTCGTCGATTCAAACGGCGTGGGCACGAACGTCTTTTCTAACTTTCCGACATGAATAGCCAGCCGTTTGAAGATTTTTTTTTAGGAAGATGCGGTCTCAAACCAGCACTTACAGTACTGTAATAAACTTTTCGTTCCTCCAACTTCTACATCGAATTCGTCAATATAAAAGTATAACGGATTTTGAAGCTGAATATTCTAATGAACAGTTGTCGTTGCCCAAGGCCAAGCGAGTTAGATCCATTGGTGTTGTGTCTGTCAGTTCCGATTTTTCTTTGCCCGGGGACGATGAAATAAAGCTCAAGCTAGGGCGAGGTCATATTGAAAGCCAGCGAATAATGAAAGCCTTGATACCCAACGACGTACTTTCTGCTTTCGGTCACAAAGTACCGAATGTTCCTCTTTCTGTACTTCACAACAGTGACTCAGACGATGACTCAGAGGAAAATACTCTGTCCGATAAGCAGGAAAAGGCTTCCGCGACTGACACTGAATCGGGCTCGGAAAGGGACGACATCTTTGAAGATTTGCCAGTGATTGCTCACTGTGTGAAACACCAAGTTGAGAAAAATCGGGTTAATGAGCCTGTGACGAACATGAAGAATTCTAGGTTTTGTCTTGTCAAGACTTCTGCCGGCTCCATAACACCAATAAAAAAATCAACGCTGTTGTGGCTTCTGAGGGAAAGCTCTGAGAAGCTGAGTAGTGACCGATTAAAACGGGTGATGGTCCAGGGCCCATGAGTAGGACTACGTGTGTCGCCACAAACCAATGCGGAGGTTGGTGTGGAATCGGAATTGCGTATCGGTGAATGGTGCGTTTATGGTGCGACACGCAGAATATGGCAATGCCGTTCCCTGACGACACAGGAATTCTGTGCCAGTGGTTCCGGCTGAATGCTGATCTCACATTAACTGCCGCATTGGTAGACCAGGGTTACTGTGACTCCAGCCTGTATATCATGCATTCAGCAGAACCCGTTTCTATGGAAATCGGCACCAACATTGTCTTTGGCTTTGACTCAGACGACTTCACAAAGCTGAATTCATTTATCCAGAAGAAAGGGTTCCACTTTTTTGATGTCACGTCAGCATCGTAATCATAATGTTAAAAATGGCACCTCAAAACAAATCTGACCTCAAGACCATAACCACCAGCATCGATATATTCTGTGTGTCAACAGAAGGAATTTTGTTTAACATTTTTCAGAGGTAGTTGTTATTTTTGTTTCCCTCCCCTCCTCCTCTCCACTAGGTGATATTTTAATACAAAAGCATATAAATCTTACAACTTTATACATTATCATATCACCTAAACTTCAAAAAAAAAAATTATTATATACCAGTCAATGTAGTAGCAGACATGAAGGCACACTACCATTTAACTTTTTTCTTGCCAAATATCTATCGCTCCCCCCGTTCCAGGGTATCCTTCCCCCTCTAGGAGACGCTTTTCCGGTGGCATTTTTACTTCAATTTCTTAAAATTCATATCCTTCAATTTTCACTAATAGGAATTCGAATTTTATAGGTGGTCTTCCAAAAGGCTTACTCTTACAACTTTAAAAATTTTTAACACAAAATAAAACTATATGCTCTCCCGTAGACTGGGCGTCCTCCGTCAAAAAGAAACCCATTCTTGCGGTGGCACTTTTTTCCTTCTTTTTTTATTTTTTTTTTTTTTCAGCCCTTTTTACGACCAACCTTAATCAACAAAAAAAAAAAAAATACAACCAACCCATCAACAAAAAACAAAAAATAACCTTAATACCGACGTGCATGAGGGCAAAGAACTGAACAGAATATTGAATCATTTCTCTTACAGACGAGGAGGCCACCCACGGCGGGACTGACCCTTCCAGCTCAAGTGCGTGCGCCCCTCGTGCCCCATTCCCTTGAGTTCTTGATATAATTTTATGAGTCTCGAATGCATTCCGAGATCTAGGGCAGCGGAAGCGATGAATACCATCGGAAAACTTGTTATGCTCAGTAGAAGACTTAGTAGCAGAAGACCTAGTGTTTGTACTTGTGCTAACTGAGCTTAGTTTGATTTACTGAAGCTCATTTGTCCAGTTTCTTAGGGTTGTCATTTGAGCTGTGATTATCGAGATGATTACTGAAACGTATCAATAAATATCTGAGAACCTAGTTATTTTTTTAATTGGTTGCTTTACTTAGCGCTTTTTACTAATAACTCAGTAGTTACAGTTTTTCTGACTGTTGCTTTACAATTTTCTCTTCAAATACCCAAAGGCCTGGGTTTAATACCAAGAAAGTTGGATTCTAAGTACATTCGGGAAAAAGGGATCTGTGTTTCTTTCGGATTCTTTCGTGTCAAAGCAGAAGATTCCTTTTTTTTTAGTACAATTAAGAATCCGAGATCCAAGGGTGCGTCTTGGCACAGCCACTAAACAGAAAAGCAGGTATGAGAAAAGGGAAAGGGACGTGTGATTATGTGAAGACGTGATAAAAGGCAACTTTTACCGCTGGCCAAGCCATATTGAATAGGGCTGCGAAGCGTGACGTCAATTCTTGGGCGGGAAATTCAAATAACGATGAAACGTGGATGCGTAGACACGTTTTTTCGGAACTTTGGCGAATTGTTTTGGCCTAAATATTTGTCGTAGATCCTACTAATCCACCAAAACGTTTTAACGTCGAAATAATACTAGGAATATTGACAATCAATTGTTAGTTACAACTAGAAACCACGTTTCACGGTAGTTTGAATTTCGCACCTCGCTTTTTACGTCATCACCGCGCAGCCCTATATTGTATAACTTAAAAACCGTGTTCCGGGATTTTTTTTTTGAAATTTCGGGATTTTTTTTGAAGAAAAATCGGATTTTTATTTTTGAGCTGGTGGCAACGCTGCATGTGTTATAGGAAAAAGTGACACCGTCAGTGCCATCGTAGGGTTACCTAGTTTTTGCATGGATATCAACAACTTGCAGTCCTCCGTTCTTCTTCTTTAGGTACATATCAGTAGTTTTCAGTCTTGGGGGGTTCTTTTCCTTGCCAAATAAACCCGTAAATGTTTTTTCCAAAGTTGTAAAAGATCGCTTTTGAAGGTGCTGATATATTCGACAGATACCGAATAACAGGCCCGCTGTATTTATCTACATATTGCGCCCTTTGGAATATTTTACAAGTTTCCTTCACTTTCCATTTTTAATGTCTCCGGCGTGCCTCCGGAGGCATGCCTCCGTGCCTCATGCCTCCAGGTGTCCCTCAAAATGCCCAGTTGTTAACCCCTCGACTAAAAGGGATTTAAATTTTATCCGTACGTGGAGACACCATTAACGACTGATCTTTAGGTGAAGGGATAGATTTTTGGGATCTTCCTATCCCCCTATGTACACGTATATATGAAACCATTACCATATGGTTATAGTTCAAACATTTGAGCGGCAAGAGTCTCAAAAGTCCCATTCTTAAGGCCCTAGGACTTCACAATTCTATGGCGGTACCATTTGCATTAATCTTAAGTAGAGATTTCCCCCATACGCAAGTATTAATATTGTCACCAAAGTCAGAATTTTTATTTTTGCATTTTCATAAACTAGAACAATTTAAGCGAGTGTTGAGAAAATATCGGATAAAAGCCTCCCTCTCTCCCCCGCTCTCTCTCTCTCTTTAACTCACACACTCACTCCCTCATCAGCATCTCCGCCACCATTACTGTGACCAAATTTTGTTGAATATATTTTTTTTTTATTTGCATTTTTTTATAATTGTATCTGGTGAGTCACTTTTAATGCAAGAGTACTTTCTATAACCCTCGAGTAAATTTTGAAAAAATTACCTTTGCATTCCTAGAGTATTCAAGATACCAAAACTTGACATGACGATTTCCCACCGTGACAAAGTAAGATCCATTTTCTGCAAACGAGACGCTCTTTACCTTAGAGGACACTTTGTTGGATGCAACTTTAGTTCCAGCTTTCCAGTCCCAAACGTTTACAATCATATCATGTTGAGTTCCAACTGAAACGACGTAGCGATGATTGGGTGAAAACGCCTAGAAAAATTCGTATTTGAGATTTAAATATTTTCTATAAATAAGATAAAAAAAAAAAAAAATACAAACTATTGGGTGAAGAAACCGATAGGCTCCACGCACAAAAAAGTTGTTTGTTACGCAGACACTTAAATTAGGTGGGAGGCCTTTAGATATGTTCCTCCCTTCGAAATTCGCATTGTCGAATTCGAATTTGTAAATTCGAATTTTGCTATCTCCTTGTTGAAGGTTCTTTCATTGCTCTCCTCTCCGTATTTTCAGTATCATTGGAAGTTAATACAAATACAGACATTCGTTTCAATAAATCAAATCGATAAATTGCACTGAAATGCACCGGATTCAGTTTTGAGTTCGGTGTAGATTCCAGATTTACAGATAAGCTTTTCAGCCAGCAATATGGATCACTAGAGCTACTTATACACCAAGCATGAGAAAAATATGGAAGCAAATAAGATGTCAAATATCTGGATTTCCGACTCAATGGGTTCCTTTAATCCATTTGAGCTGATGACCTTGCAGATTCAGTGAATGCTTCAAACCCAACTAAAGCCCTTTTCATTGTCAGATATTCGTTTACTTGAGTTCTGGCACGTGGACGGGTTTTGAAGCAAACTTAGCATGACACAAAAATTAGTGTCACTTCATGTGAATCTGTCAAAGTGTCAATAAAGGCCCATATAACCCTATAGTTTTTATTAGACGTACCCAGGTTAGTTTTAACCACTTAGGTCCTATCTCTCTAACAGCTCTCAAACATAGTCGGTTCAGACAGCGCTTAGGCGGGGTTTTGGGTGCAATCAAGCTTTGCTATAAACCAGCTATACTAAACTTGTGACAGATGACATTAATGACACTAATTGATGATTAAATTGATGACATTAATTACGTCATGCTGAAAATAATTAATTGATTGATGACCACAACTGATCATTACTTTAACAAAATTTTGGTGTCAAACCCTGCGTCAAATGCATAATGTTTCCAAGCTCTAAAAGACTACAACAGAAAAGGTTCTAAGGTGGATTTTTTGCGCTTAAATTGTCGCTTGAAAATAAAATACCATTAAACAAAAGTTGGGGGCAGTGATGACAACCTTCTCGTCGAGCCCTTGGTCAGTGTCTAACCATGAGACAGGGTATTTCGTGGAATACGCTGCCACCATTGGACGGATTGAAGGCTGCCAAAACTAAGTGCAGATCTGAAGCACTGACCGGTGTACAACTTGAGGAGCAATACCAAAGAAGGCTCTTCTACAAACGGGTAATAAGATAGGTAAGCCCTATCTCAAAATACCAAGCCCCAGGGTACGAATTGTCCAGCAGCTATTTGGGCGTAGAGGCAAACAACTTCCATTTCCAAGATTTAAAATATATTAATGCAAATTAATTTACATCAAAAAGGCGTTTGATTAATGCATGGATGCTGAGCGTGCTTCCACTATAAGGATGCTCGTTTAAACACCGATAAATCAATCCTTTTTAATTATCCAAGCTAGATAAGTTATTGTTAGGATTTCAGTCAATAGTAGGAATGCTGTTGTGGAAACATATCCCCGCCCCCCCCCCCGAAATGTTTGTCTGCCTCGTAAAAACGTAATGAAAATGGATGTAAACAAAACTTTTTATGCGTTTTTGAGTTTCTTGTGTAAACTCCCTCCCCGAAAAAAGAACCTTGTGTAAACACCCTCCGAAAAAAAATTCCTGGATACGACCCTTATAGATGTATCTATATACATATATATCGATTAGTAGAGATAATGACAGAGATAATTCCTCTCCGAAACCTAAACAGTTTCCAGTTCACTGATGAAAATTGCTACCAACAAGCTATCTCTGCGGTTAGATGGTCATTTTTTTAATGGTCATTTGTTCATGCGTATTCTCTAAATAAAGCATATATTTCACAGGAAAAGACAGATATTCACAAGGTCAGGAAGAAATTGTAAGCTCTCACTCTTACTTCTTCGGATAGTATTTTAACAAACCAAAACAGTACATCAAACATTGTGCAATATTTAATATAGTATCTATCATTTGCTTATAACAGCTAGTTATACAAACTAGTATGTATGTGACGAAAAAGTAATGAAATAAAGATTGGTCCAGCAACAAATTGCATCTCAGAAAATGTCTATGTGTTGACCAGTGACAAGCGCAAGAAGGGAGGGGACCTCATGGCTTAGGCCCCTTCTCGCAAAATCCTGAATTTTACTGAATTACTGGGCACTTATTATTGAAATTATAGAAAAATACTTTTACTTTATTCCCCCCCCCTCAATCCCAAAAAAATATCCCACGTTGGTACCTAATGTTGATGCAGTAGATATGTTCAAGGCCGTATCCAGGGGGACAGGGTTTGAACCCCCCCTCCCGAACAAAAATCACGGATATACCCTTTGATATGTTAGATCTTTTGTAGATAATTAACTTTAAAAAAAAAGTTTTCTCAATTGGAAGTAAGGAGCAACATAAAACTTAAAACGAACAGAAATGATTAAGTGTATGAAGGGGACTCTCCCCTCCTCATCACCTCACTCTGTATGCTAAAGTTTTTTAGTACTTTTAAAAAGCTTCCTATTGTTCTAATTAAACGACCCTTGTGTTTCAGGAGTCGTTCTCAAAGAATTGGGACACAAGTCAAACTTTAGCGTAAAGAGTGAGATGTTGAGGAGGGGCAATACCCTTCATACATGTAATAATTTCTGTTCGTTTTAAGTTTTAATGTTGCTCCTTACTTTCAGTTGAGAAAACTTTTTTTTAATTTAATTTCTTATCGCTTTCAAGTAATGCCAGGAAATCCGGCCCCACCTCCACGGAAATATCCTCCTCACTACGGAAATGTCCTGTAGACAATTCAATCGTGGTGAAAATTTGCCCCAGACAATTACACTTGACATCTCCAAGCTTAAAATTGAGACAGAAAAAAGGAAGCAAGACATTTAAGAAGAATTTTGTATAGGAATTCTGGAGAATACCCCCAGTGTATAATTTCCCCTGAAAAGTTCCTTCCCTGGAAACTTCCCTCCCCATAGAAAATTCCCCCGTGGAAAAACCCCCAGCCCAAAAAATTCGCCCCCTCCACCCGAAAATGTATAACAAACTTCACAATATCAAATACTATGTGTAAAAAAGGGAAAATTTTATGACTTAGAGTACATACAATAATTAACATACAATAATTCAAACTCAAAACGACCAGAAATTATTATTAAAGAATAAAAAAGGAAAGGAGAAGAATTGGTATGGTGGTAACACTGCATATAAATTTACATGAATGTATATATAGTGGGCTGTAATAATGCAAAAGGTAAATATATCATTGGTTTAAGAATGGAAAGAAAGACAAGGAATAAATTTACGACGATAATCAAGTAAAAAATAAGTTTCTTGGATAGGGCTATTGTGGCAACTTTTACCACAACAACCAATAATTAGAACTCAAGTCCTAAAATTGTTCTCAATCAGGAACCCTTATCGCTATCTAAATTCAGAAAGTGCAAAGATTTTCAAACAGAGGTGTTTATTGTTTAAAGTTAAGGAAAGGTCTGCCCATTTCATATGAAAACATTGATTGAAAACAAAACTAGTTTTATCTAGGCTCTCCGCCAAAACAGGTAACTAGATTTTTTCAAATATCATAGGAACTACAATCTGAGAAAATAAATATCACGACGTGAAAAAAAAATTATAAACCATCCAGTTGCGGATCCAGAGGGGGGGCGAGGGGTACCCCCTTAAAGTAGTGTAATTTACCTAATTAACGCAAGTTTGCATTAAATAAACTTGCTCCTAACCTAAGTTTGTCGGATCAACCTATTTTCCCCTGGGGCTGTGTGTGTGTGTGTGTGGGGGGGGGGGGGGGTAGGGGCCATGTTATATCCAAAGGCATAGTTATTGGGCCTTTCAACTATGATGAGCAAAATGGCTATCTCACAATTTTGATCGGACGACTTTGGGAGAAGAAGGGGCGGGAAGGGGGTCAGGTTACCCCCAATCTTTTTGGCCACTTAAAAAGGGCACAATAACTTTTAATTTCCGTTCGAATGAGCCCTCTCACGACATTCTAGGACCACTGGGTCGATACGGTCACCCCTTATACGCTGAATCTGATGGTGTGATTTTCATTTAGATTCTAGTTCTAATACTTTTAGGGTGTGTTTCCCCTTTTTTTTCGAAAACCAAGGAAATTTTCTCAGGACCTTAGCTTTTGATCGGTTAGACCAAACTAAATGAAACTTATATATTTAAAATCAGCATAATAAGCCAATTCTTTTGATATATCTATTGATGTATAAGTACGTCTTTTAGAGTTTCGGTTATTATTGAGCCGGATCGTTCCTTACTTACAGTTCGTTACCACAAACTGTTTGATTTGAAGAAAAAAAAAAGCTAGCCCAGACAGATAGGACTTGGGCTCCTAATACCAACTAAGAGTTTTAAAGGGAACTATTTGATTCTACCAAGAGAACTTTTTTTCTTCTCGGAAATGAAGAGGAAACCAGCTGCTTAAGGTAAGATTGCCTTACTTTTTAAAGGGAGTGGGGTTCTTGGCCTGAAAATTGACCACTGGAGGACGAGAAAAGTGATAAGTCCTGGTAGTCCGTGCCCATTACAAAAAGATGAATTATTTTCTAAAACCAAAACTCATTAGCATATCGGGCGCAAATTTTCAAGTTCGAAGTAATTGCGACCATATTAATAGGCTCAACAGAAAATGGTGTTACAGAAGGTTTGTTAGACCGATACAAGTCAAAAAGGGTGCATTAAAGAAAAAGCATATTAAATAAAAAAATATAAAAAAAATTGATTTTAGACACAAGAGAAGCCTATGTGTCACAAAAGAAAATATATTTCAAATAAATGAGAATAAAGTTTAAATGTTTCGACGATACATAATTACATTAAAAATTATTTCATTTGTTAATTATTTATATTAAATATTTGAGTTTGGCGTAGAAACTTTCTGAAACTAAAATCTTAACTTTAAATGTGAAGTCGATTTTTGGGTGTCTCATACAGAGAAGCTTTAAATTGATTTTTCTTCAGTCCATAAAAGCAGACAACAATAACGAAGAAGGAGTTAACGAAGAGGAGTTATAAAATCACGAAGAGGCGAGTAACACAGACGATACGAACAGGTTTTTTTTAACTATTAAAGTGAAAAGATACCGCAAAGCCTTTGACAAAGCTCCGCTGCATTTCAATCACTGTATAAAGATAATTAGCAGTAGGTTCACCGCAGATGATTTCTGGCTCTTCATTCTCGGTGCGAACAAACAGCTCCTCCCACATACTCTTTATTAGCGCGTACAAACAGCTCTTCTCATTTGATCTGCCATCAGCGGTCCAATTACCCTGGAACACGTATTTTGGCAGAAACTTTCTCAAAATCCCTTTGAAACCAACCTGAGACTTCGAAACCTACTTGTAATTCCTAAAAACATCTAATAATAACATTGCAGTAGTAATTACCGATTTTCATATATGTATTGGAATAAATTAATTTAAAATTAGTTTCTTTAAAATTTAATGTTCCGACGTTGAAGCCAAGTTTCGCCTTCGAGAGAAATCCGACTTGTCTACCCATGAAAAGATCTACTGTCGCTTATGTTTTTACGTTCTCCGGAGCACTCGCACCTCGGTCCGGGTTTTTATAATGGGTGAGATAGGGGATGATCATACTGCCTAATATTTATATACTGTGATTTCAATAGACCAAGGTCTTTTCCATTTTACAGAGGCTAAAATTTAGGAGGTGGTAAATCCCAACAAAAAAGCATGTTCAGATTGAAGTTAATTTCGTAGATTGCTGTTGAAGTTTCTATCCTCAAATCTAAGCAAACTTTTTACTGCAATTGTTGGCAACCAAGGACTTTAGAATAATATGAACACCCAAGCAGTAACCATACTCCATGCGTTTTTTCTTTGTGCGGAGAATGCACCTTATTTAGCCAATATAGCCTTTATATTCATTTAGCTGATCGCCAATTTAACTATGGCGCAATACCCACATTGCCAATTATGTGCATTCTGTCTATAGAAAAACAAATCAGCTCGGGTTTTTCCATGTGACTTTACCACAATCTTGATTCTAGAAATATAAAGTATCTGGTCAAAACTCATTTTGCTTCAGAACCTAGTTGAATGCCCCAGCATTTTAATTTCTCTAAAATAGAATGTAACTAAAATCATCATGTCAACAAGCCGTGTTCAAAGAGCAGCCTTCGGGCTTGGTCCCCTCTGATCTCATGATTTTTACGACTTCCCTCTTAGCCTACCATATTTTTCACACAATTCACTTATTTTTTACTTTTCAAAATTTTTCGCGCCTCCAAAAAATAATCTCCAAAAAATTCAAATTACACAAAGAGTATTAGGGCCAACTACTTTGATTACCTCAAAAATCATCCCCTTAACAAAATTTCCCTCACAAATAGCGATAGTGTGATGACAAACAGGAGGACTCATGTTAGCATGAGCCCTCATTTTACTTAAATAATTATCCGAAATCGAATAGCCCCAAACAGGCAGGATGGCTCACATGAACAATCATTAGTTTGATTCTGGTATAAGAAGTAAATTGCTTAGCATGATGATACGGATTAGACTAAGAGATGCATGCTCTATATTCTAGAGCATAGCACGGCTGCTGTGCACACACCAGGCATAATGGAGAAATCAAGTTGTTTAGGAGAAGATGAAAATTGACTTGATGGTGTAATTTTTTATATAAAATACCAAATAATTTCACAAGACTCAAAAATTTTTTTGTGTACGTATATCAGAGATATACGAGATATTACAACATATTACGAGGTCTAATTTATATCTCTGATATAAAGTTATCAGAGATGTTACTAGGTATGTTTTCCTTATTTTACCATGTAAAGTATTAGAGATAGAATTTGTTCGTTGTCGCCAGACGACGCAGCACTAAAAACTACAAAACGCGACGAAATTTGTTCACGTGTATTTTGGTTACTTTTGTACGAGTCGGATAAAAAATTGGCGGGGGGGGGGGGTTCAAACTGCGTATCCCCCTGGATGCGGCCATGAATACAAGGATTAAAAATTACCAGCGCCAATAACAGTATAGCGTCTTGCGACTTCATAAAAAAAAGCAGAAAACCTCAAAGAAAACTGGACAATTGATAGTCTAGTTATATAACTTGTAAATTTTATAGTATTAAATCTGAAATTTCTCTGAAAGTGACAATTAATAATCCTTTTTCGTTTTCAAGAACTATTTTAAGCCAAAATCTGGTCTACACAAAGCAGGAATAGGTTAGCTTGGAAAAACTAGGTAGGTTAAGTAGGCTTGCAGACTCTAAGCTATTAGAGTCACTGGTGACAGAATTTTTGCGCCAAAGTGAGCGGTTCTGTGTCAAGGAATATCGTCAAACGCTAGATGGCGTTGGTGATTATGAATGTGATAGAGATTGCGTTGGCGATGGCGTTGGTGCCCAACACCGGCAACGGTTTCCACTCTTACGTGTTTTCCATGCTCTTTGGCTTAGATTAAAGACTGACGGGCCTCTGATTCACCAGACATCTTTAGTCCCGAGTTTTGCGAATAATGCGAAGGCATTTAATTTAGCTGACAAGAAAGCTTTAGTAAAGGTCCTATCCTTGTATCACATATCACTTGTATCCTAATATCACTGGTTTTCTGATGTTCACTTGTTGGTTGTAAATAAATGAATAAATAAAATAACAGATGGGCTGGTTAAAGTGACTAATACAATGGGCAAGAATAATACTGATACGTTAATTTAGCAAGTATGGTTAGTAGTTGGTTCGATGAGTTAGAAATTACAAATGTTAGACTTATAAATTACGCAAGGACTGTGGATGCATGGAAAATTTTAAGAAGTATGCTAATATAGCCAAAGTACACGGTACTTGTTCGCAGTTAAAAAACAGCTAAAAAGATTAGGAAGAGAAGTCTTGGAGCTGATTAGGATAATAGAAGGTCACAGTAATGACAGTTGTCAACCATACAGGGTTGCCACATCTTGTGATTTAACACTATTTTTAGTGATTTTATATTGCCTAAAAAGAAAAATCACTAAATCTAGATTTTTGAAGAAAATCACTAAATCAGCCAAACAATCACTAAAATCTAGTGATGTTTTAACCGGGTGGCAACCCTACAATCGTGGTTCGGAAACTTGGGTTTTTTGAAAGGCTGTGAAAGTGTTTTCCAGAACGATTATCTAAGGATAGTTGGAGGTATTCATCTGAATGACTGTATGTCAAACAATAAGTTGCACAAACAGTGTGGGTCCACCCAATGTCTAGGGTTAAAGTGAAAACAAAAGTTAGGATGGTTAGATAGTTCCTTCATGGCGATCCTGGGGCTAAACAAAACGTAGGACATTCTTGAATAGAAAAAAGGTGATAAGACAAGATTCAAATTAAGTAAGAACTTCAAGAGGGAGTAAAGTTCGAAGCATGGTGGGATCGACAAGGAGTGTGCACACTTGCATAAGCCTCAAGGGAATTGGTCCTGCAATCAGCAGTGTCGTTTCTGACTGTTTTTTTTTCTTTCTTTGTTACCAACAGGGCGAACTTCACACATAATTCAATTATTTTTTGCTTTTTCCGATTTTCTACACTTCTTCCGAAAAATATCCTTTAGGCATGTCAGAAACGTTTACACGCACTGAAAGGAGTCATCTAAATTTAAAAATTGTAACTTTAACAGAAGCTTCTGAACAAGTAGTATATTCCATTAAGAAGTCTAAAAACTATTAAGCGACATTTGATAGCCGACGCTACATAAACAAAAACCATAAACACTGAAGCGGCCAATTTTTAACAGCGGTATTCATTGTGAAACATAATTTATTATAGTAGCTAGACTATCAAATAAAATGCGTCAAGCCATATGAGCACCATGTGCAGTTATACGTGTTACAGATTAGAAAACCAAAAAATATCAGACAATTATCCTGCCCCTTAAAAAGATTTACGGCTCTTCTTTAAACCACATGCAACACTGAACATTTTTTGGCAGAACAGGAAGATGGCAGTCAAAGCTCCGACCAATGGCGTCAAATGAGATGGGGGAACAATTGCCCCCCCCCCTCGCCCCTCTAGATTTTCAAAAAACCTGGCCTTTTTTTGGTATTTTCATCGAGAAAAATGACAAATTTGTCCTCTAAATTTTGAAAAATACATTTTGCTCTCCTAAATTTTCGTAAATTGACGCCACTGGCTCCTACTTTGCACTATTTTCAAGGAGTAAGCCAAAATATATTTTTCATATGCAAAATACCACACAACACGACGAGGTAAAAGACATCAGGCAACATGAACAGCATGAGGTGTTTTACGTGTTCCAAATTTATCAAACAGTTCGTGGTAACGAACTGTAAGTAAGGAGCGACGCGGCTCAATAGAAACCGAAACTCTAAAAAACAGAATTTTGATATCGACAGACATATCAAAAGAATCGTCTTATTATGCTGATTCCAAATATATAACTTTCATTAAGTTTACAAACCTTTAAGTTTCATTAAGTTTACTTACTTAAGTTAGAATTAAAACCAAATACTTAACAACCATAAAGCGAGCCATTCGCCAATATCCACGATTTGCACAAAATCCAAAAAATTAGAACTGCCATCGACGGATTTGTTATTGGGAAGTATGCATACATTTTCCGGCTGCGAGGGACGAATTTTCTGTTGGGTTTTTTTCCATGGGGAGAGAAGTTTCCAGGGGGTGAACTTGTCAGGGGTAATTTTACATTGGGGGAATTTGCCACAATTCCTATACAAATATCTTTTTATATGTCTTGCTTTCTCAGTCCGGGATACATTATCACCGGGATTGAATTGTCTAGAGAATACTTCTGTGGGGAGGAGAATTTCTCCGTGGAGGTGGGGTCAGATTTCCTGGCATTATTTAAAAACTGATCAGAAATTAATCTAAAAAAAACAGTCTTTTCAACTGAATGTAAGGAGCAACGTTAAAACTTAAAACGAACAGAAATTATTCTGTGTATAGCAAAATATGCTAAAAAAATTTTGGTAGAGTAGGAAGGACGCAAATGAATCCTCTACTTTGCTATAATTTTTGAGGTGAGTGCATCTAACACATCTTTCCAATATATGCTCATCTGCTGCAATTCACTTAAAAAAATAACAGCTTTTGGTGACGCACTGAGATCCTTACAGAAATGGGCTGCTTAGCCCATTTCTGGAATGAGCTGCTTAGCCCATTTCTGAAATGGGCTGTTTTGGTAATGCATTGAGATGCTTACAGAGATATGCTGCTTAGCTTTGTATTTAAAAATGATTTCCACAAAGAAATAAGGATACAATAATTCAATAAACTGTTTCGCTTTACATCACTCATTTGATCGTTATCGCTTACAAGCAAGCACAACATCTATTCAAAAAGGAGATGACTAGCCAAATATAAGCGGACACATTATCATGTCGATTATAATTGAAATACTTTATATCGAATACATTAAATTCTATATGGAATAAGATTGTTCACAACCACCAACTATTGTGGAAAAGAAACAGCAATCAAGCATGTCAGGCGTCGGCAGTAAATGGCACTGTTTTTTCGTCAAAACGCAATTGCATTGTCCAGGCATAACTTATTTCAGTAAGTGCAGGGAAGATGGCACCCACGAATGGCCGCACACATGAAAGACTTAGGCAGAAACCCTCCTTTCATCCCGTTTATATAGACATTGTATGCATCTTTCGATTGGGCTCAATTTGAGAATGATCCAGACGCTTACTCGTACCGTATTTTACATTCACAATGAAACACAAACTCCCACTACACTTAGTGAGGCCCAGTCTCGAACCCAGGACGATTGCAACCACAAAAGACTGCATTTATTAATTACTATCGCGATCGATGATTTATATAGTTTGATAGCCCCAGATGAGGATCATTCCTTGAGATCGTCCGAGGGTACAATCTATCTGGAGTGTCATCTGCTGGGTACAATCATCTTGTGTACAATTTATCACCGGTGGAATCGTGGGTGCTGCCGTACAGTCAAAATTCTACACAGTTACGAAACGAAGCATTTATTCTTGTGCTGCTTCATCCCTCCTATCCTTTAGGCATATTCTTGGCGCACACTTTCCAATTCTAGAACTCAAGTCAACTTTAAAAGAGCGGCATTAAAGTTTAACCCGTTACGGCATTCCCTCTTACTTATATATTTCTACACCTTAATATAGGAATTCCGACGATACTGAACTTTTTTTCAATAAAAATTTAATTTCAATATTAAAAGTATTTAAGCGTAGCAGCGCGATTTTTTCAACAGTCGACGCATCCCAGTCTCTCACTTGCAAGCTCTTAGCCAAGGATTTTGAACTACGTTAATTTTTTAACATAGATTAACAAAGGTAGGTCTGGAAACATAATAGAGAGACCTTGAAGACCTTGAAGCGCTTGAAGCGCTGATAAGGAATCCCAAGGGCTTCTTAAATGCATGATAAGCTCTCACTAAGACCTTGTAATAAGCTCTTCTTAGAGAACCTGATATTAGACTTGGGGCGGATCGAATATCATCTTAATCCAATGCAGCTAAAGATAAGATTACATCTTGGTCTGAATGTTATTTAGAGGACAAAGATAATTGAAATAAGAATTTAATAAGAAATAAGAAATTGAAATAAGAATTGAAATTCTATTTGTGTTACGGGAGCAGCACTTTAATTTTACCCTTTTTTTCTTAGTCCGCCGATTTCAGTTTATGACTAGTAATTGGGAAGTGTCTAATCTTCGAGTTTTTAATGAAAGTGTGGACCTCAGTCTGGATTGATGAATGCGACTCTAAATTTTGGAAAGCTGCGTACAATTCTTGCCTAGGCCAAAAAGGATAGTTTCGGCTAGTAATTGAGCAAGAACTGAGAGTGTACGAGTGGGAAGTGGAATTTTACAGTCTATTATCTGAAGTTCCATCTATCTGAATATCGGACTATCTGAAGCCAAGCTTTCGTTCCATGGAGCCATGTTTCTGCTTTCGACTGGAAAACTCCGTTCTAGCAGGCAGGCAAGCACTAGTTTCAAACTGAAGTTTGACTAAAATCAGAAAGTAGTGAAAATCCTATGTAGTGATATTAGGAAGTTGGTCCGCGAAAAGTAAATCAACCTTTGAACCGAGACGAGAGAGATAGTTTTTTTATCAACGCTGATCAATAGTTATTGATGAACAGTTCAAAGTATATGAAATATGTTATTTCGTACGAACACTTGTTCATACAATACATCGTTTTAAAAATTTCAAGGGATTGACAACTTTAGTGTTGTGGTGCACTTTAGAAAAAAAATGATTCGAATTTTAAAATAAGGGGGGGAAACGTAAGTAAACTAGTCTTCTAAGCAATGAGGGGATGACATCGTTTGCTAGTTGGTGTACCTATTATTTGTTTCCAATATATTTGAGGGTACGAAAAACTCGGTTGCGTTTCTGCTACAGAGAGGGACGTGCAAGTAAGAATAGGTTGTTAGAGAACATTCATCTTCTTGGTTAAGGGGTTAAATGTCTACGAATCAGTTTATCTTTTATTTGATCAAAGAATTGGGAAAACTGAATTCAAAGACAAATGATAGTTTTAATCAATAATCAAAACTCTCAATTATAACAGTCATAACAACGAAGTTGCTCGACATCAGACAGAGCTAGTGTTTGTACCATATACAAAATGTAAATTTGAAATAAATTGAAGCAGTGGTAACTTCAGAACCTGAAGTTACCACAAACTTGATTTAAATACGCATTTTCGGGCAAGGGGGGAAGAAATTTCAACGCACGGCCGGGGTGAAGGGCTGCTGAGTCCCTAAGTCGTCACATACAGTAAAGCTCCAGGACGCAACTTGTCATAAGATAGGTTCACCTGATCGTTAAGACTAGCAACTTATTTTCATTAGTCTACGCTGTCAAATGTTGACATTTACACAGCCAAAAAAGGTTGGCTTTGTGTATAAGTAATTGTCCACCGCTTGTTAATAGCCATACTGACGTAGCTCTATACTATTAGGCCTTGACGTACCAACACGTATTTATAATTGGTGAGAAATGGCATAGAATACCAAATCAGGGTTCTGTCTCGCAATTTGTGGGTGATTAAAATTCGTACCATGTATATACACATACAGTAAAAAAAAGGATGTAACAAAGATAGTGCCGACACATACCCCTCAAGACGAAGGATAGTGAACTTGAACTTGACGTAAAAAAAACTGGTGGAACGACCAAGTGTTAAACCAACTGTGCACATCAACATATAATTATCGTAAAATGGAAACGACTTCTGGTCAGTTTCTCGTAAACTTATTTTGTGTCTGTTGCTGACGATAGCATCTAAGTGTGTTTGATGACCTTGAGTTAAAAGCAACGCTCTACTCTTCTACTTATCACTACTACTACTACTAACAACTCACTGCAGCACCAAGCCGCCAGAGCCCAAAACAGCTGCGTACGCTCTTCCTTCATAACAATCTGTTCAAAACTCCCACTTACACCCTCCCAAGAAGTTCCAATTTCCATTCAACCCTTCCTTACGACCTCTTCCTATCTTTTTCGGGGACGACCTGCTTTTCGTTTGACCCAAGACGGTTGGCCGAAAAGGACGACCTTTGGCAATCTATCATCTTAGCCATATCAACCTTACTTTCATTGTAGCCCTAAAAAAAGGGGCGGATCGAGGGGGCCCAGACGTCCTAAAATTATTCTGGCACCCTGATTCCGTTCTTTCGTCTTTTTTTACTCTCGTACAGCTTTTCGTACAATAATGTTATAGGCAGTAGTATATTTATTACCGATTAGCCCTATTCCAGTTCTACTCTCAAGTCACCCAAGCAATGAACGTCTCTGTTATTTGTCCTTAAAAAATTTTACAAAAGAAAATTCCTTCTGAAAAGTTTATCTTTTAGATGTGAGAAAGATAAATTTAAACAGAAATAAGTAATTACTGAAATTGAATTCAAAATTTCAATATTAATTTTCAAAATTCACAGGTTGGACGGCAGCAGGAAATCCTGCTGCCGAAGCAAAATTTTACTCCTGCTAAGACCTTCCTTTAGTGGACAAAACATTTAAGAAAAAAATGCTGTTAAAAACAGCCTTTTAAACCCCTTTCATCGCTATTTAATTCATCCAATTCAATAGCGCAAGTGATAGCTTTTGTATATATTCGCTGAATCAAACAGTTCGCGGTAACTCGCCTCAATAGTAACCGAAACAAAAAAACGGATTCCATTTTGGGTTCTAGGCATTTACCCCTCCCCCACGGAAAATATCCCCGTGGAAAATACCCCCCTGGAAAATAAGGCTTTCCAAATTTGAAAATTTTATTTGAGATTTGTTTTTTCATTTTCCGTAGGGGGAAGAAATTTTGGTATTTGTGTATTATACGCCACTCACTCAAGTTTACAAGTTTACGCTGTGTAAAACTCAAGAAAAAACCGGTTTCTTCGTTAGTTTCTTCAGCTTAGCGTGAGACAAGACACGTGACAGAATAGATGGGAAATATGTAATTTGGACTATATATTTGCACATACGGGGCGGGGGGGTAAAGTATTTGGATAGTTTGAAGTCAGAAAACAATTCTTATTTCAGAATTTGCATAATAATTATACCTACGACATTTTGCATACGACCCGCTATACTTTACCCCCCCCCCCCCTAATGTGCAAATATATAGCCCAAATTTGTTTCTAAAATAACGAAGAAACAAATGGAGAAACCAGTTTTTTCTCGAGTTTTACCCATCGTAAATTTGAGTGAGATGCGTATAGTAGCCTACACAAGTACCGGATTTTTTTCACGGAGACATAGCCGGATTTCCCGGTATTATTTAAAAACAATCGGAAATCAAATTCAAAAAAAAACAATTTACATCAACTGAAAGTAAGGAGCAACATCAAAACTTAAAACGAACAGAAATTATTACGTGTATGAAAAAGGTTGCCTCCTCCTCCTCCTCGAGACCTCATTCTTTACGCTAAAGTTTTTTTTAGAATTTTAAAACAAAGCTTATTATTCTAATTAAACGGCCATTAAGTTTCAGGAATCGTTGTTGAAGAATTAGGAAAAGGTCTTGTGGAGGGGGCAACTCCTTTCATATACGTTATAATTTCTGTTCGTTTTAAATTTTGATGTTGGTCCTTACTTTCAGTTACCGGGAAATCCGGCTCTCTCTCCATAAAAATTCCTGTACTTGTGCGTTATACGCCACACAAGTACCGGAAATAGATAGGCAACCAAAATCGTCCATGCTTTCAGCAAACGTTAAGCAACGTTGCTGGACGGTATATATAAAAAAATAAGAAAAATTTATGGTACACCCTTTAGTAACCATCGGATAAAACTGCTTTGCACCCCCACCCCCAACAAAATTTGGTATCGCTTTCCCCCTTCCCATCAAAACTGTACCTGCAAGTTCATGGCTCCATTCACCGGCCACGAGACAAAATTGGGTGTATTTACCAAAACTGTAGCCTTAGAGATACACAATCATAAGGAGAAAAAAATCATCCCTCCCTTTTAATCGAATTCCTTCTTCGTCTGAGTGCGAAAAAAGGTTAAATATCGATTTTTTTTCAAATATGCAACTTTTATCCATAAAAGCGTGGAAGACCGGGATCAACCCCATTATCTCGAGCTCGGGAGTCTAATCTAATGGTCAACATCTGAGCCAGTCCCACTTAATATTTGGTTTTACACTTTATTAATTAAAAAAAAAAATTCCACAAAATAAGGTTTTCAACGAAAATCAAAGAACCACATTAAACAAAAAATGACCAACAATAAAATAAAATAATCTAGCAAGTTCGAAACTACTACAAAACAGCATTGATAAATAAATGAAACCCAAAACTAATAGAAATTACAATAAATAACCGAGGCAAACTCAAAACGAGCAGACAATAACATAAGTTTGGCGCAAAACCTCTGTGCCTTCCCAAGGTCAGAACAAAATTTGCACTTTACTGAAAAAATAAAAGTTTTACTGAAAAGTTTTGGGTTTCATTTATTTATCGATGCTGATTTGTGGTAGTTTCGAGCTTGGTAGATTATTCGATTTTAATTTTGCTCATTTTTTGTTTAATGGAGTTCTTTACTTTTCTTTGAAAAACTTATTTTGTGGAAAAAGTTTTTTTTAATTAATCTTTGTTCGTTTTATATTGACATAGTCTTTTCAGGGAAAAAGCAAATAACAAATTAAATCTTTTTGTTTTTTAAGACTTGATAGTTAGTTTTGCCTGCTATTTGTATATTTGAGAAAAATTCTCAGCAATTTTTAACAACATACACCATTTTAAAAATCTGGGCACAAATAATACTATCTAACTTAATTTCATACCTCCTCTAGTTGAACTGAAATGGAAAACTTAATACCATTCGCAAAAAAATCTGTTCACTTTCTATGATAGCTTGGATACACTTACACTATTTTGATTTGGTTAAATTTTAAGAGCAGAAATAGCCTCGAAAGTTTGAACATAACACCCTCAGTCGTTTTTGGGATACTGGTGAGATGCCTTATTGGGAATTAGCATTATCACAGTGCATTTTGATTTAATTTTAAGGCAACATTTAGTTTTTAAACATAATGGGCAAATGGGAGGGTGGGAGTCGAAGGGAGATTAGTTGCCCTCCAATCACTTTCGACTATTAAAAAGGGCATCAGCCCTTTTTATTTTCAATCGAATGAGCCCTTTTCTGAAGTTTCTACGACAGCGTCTTCTATAAAAACCTTATATGCCCCCAAGGCATAACTTAAAACCTTTGCCTTAAGGGCTCTGGCGGAGTATCCTCCTCAAAAACATATTTTATATCTATAAATCAACTACGCTGAACAGAATGGCTATCTCAAAATTTTGATTGGATGTGTTTGGGTGAATGATAGACGTGGGGGGGGGGGGCTAGTTGCCCTCCAATCACTTTAAACTATTGAAAATGGCACTAGCTCTTTGAATTTACAATCAAATGAGCCCCTTTTGGATTTTCTACGACAACACCTTCTATAAAAACCTTATACACCCAAGGACATAACTTAAAACCTTTGAACTGAGGGTTGTTGGGGAGTGTCCTCCTCAAAAACATATTTTCTATCTAGAAATCAACTAAGCTGAACAAAATGGCTATCTCAAAATTTTGATTGGATGTGTTTGGGGGAATGATGGGCGTGGAGGAAGGGCTAGTTCCCCTCCAATCACTTTCGACTGTTAAGAAGGGAACTAGCTTTTTGAATTTCCAATCGAATGAGCCTGTTTTGAAGTTTCTACGACAACGCCTTCTTATAAAAACGTTCTATGCCTCCAGGGCATAACTTAAAACCCTTGCTCAGAGGGTTGTGGGGGAGTGTCCTCCTAAAAAACATATTTTCTATCTGCCTGAACAAAATGCCTACGCTATACCTACGCTGAACCAAATGGCTCTCTTAAAATTCTGATTGGATGTGTTTGGGGGAATGATGAGCGTGGGGGGCTAGTTGCCCTCCAATCACTTTCAACTATTAAAAAGGGCACTAGCCCTTTGAATTCCCAATAGAATGAGCCTATTTTAAAGTTTCTACGACAACGCCTTCTATAAAAACCTTATATGCCCCCAGGGCATAACTTAAAACCTTTGCCCTGAGGGTTTTGGGGGAGTGTCCTCCTCAAAAAATATTTTCTATCTGGAAATCAACTATACTGAACAAAATGGCAATCTCAAAATTTTGATGGAATGTATTTGGAGAAATGATGGGCGTGGGGGGGGGCTAGTCGCCCTCCAATAACTTTTGACTATTAAAAAGGGCACTAGCCCTTTGAGTTTCCAATCGAATGAGCCTTTTTTGAAGTTTCTACGACAACGCCTCCTATAAAAACCTTATATGCCTAGGGAATAACTTAAAACCCTTGCCCTGAGGGTTGTGGGGGAGTGTCCTTCTCAAAAACATATTTTCTATCGGAAATAAACTAGGCTGAACAAAATGGCTATCTCAAAATTTTAATTCGATGTGTTTGGGGGAATGATGGGCGTGGGGCGGGGCTAGTTGCCCTCCAATCACTTTCAAATATTAAAAAGGGCACTGGCCCTTTGAATTTCCAATCAATTGAGCCTGTTTTGAAGTTTCTACGACACCACCTTCATAAACACCTTATATGCCCCCAGGGCGCAACTTAAAACCCTTGCCCCGAGGGTTGTGGGGGAGTGTCCTCCTCAAAAACCAATTTTCTGTGTAACAATCAACTACGCTGATCACAATGGCTATCTCACAATTTTGAATGGATGTGTTTTTGGGAAAGATGGGCGTGGGGGGGGGGGGCTAGTTGCCCCCTCCAATACCTTTTCAATCAAATGAGCCTTTTTTGAAGTTTTTACGACAACGCCTGTTATAAAAACCTTATACGCCTAGGGAATAACTTAAAACCCTTGCCCTGAGGGTTGTGGGGGAGTCTCCTCCTCAAAAACATATTTTCTATCGAAAATCAACTACGCTGAACAAAATGGCTATCTCACAATTTTGATTGGATGTGTTTGGGGGAATGATGGGCATGGGAGGGCTAGTTGCCCCCCCCCAATCACTTTCGACTATTAAAAAGGGCACTAGCCCTTTGAATTTCCAATCGAATGAGCCTGTTTTGAAGTTTCTACGATAACACCTTCAATAAAAACCTTGTATGCCCCTACGGCATAACTTAAAACCCTTGCCCTGAGGGTTGTGGGGGAGTGTCCTCCTCAAAAACATATTTTCTATCTCTAAATCAACTACGCTGAACATAATGGCTATCTTAAAATTTCGACTGGATGTGTTAGGGGGAATGATTGGCGTGAGGGGGGGGGGGCTAGTTGCCCTCCAATCACTTTCGACTATTGAAAGGGCACTAGAACTCTCTATTTCCAATCGAATGATCCCCTTTTAAAGTCTCTACGATGACCCCTTCTATATAAAGTGCCCTGCTTTAAAAAAAAAAATAATAATAAACTGTACATTGTGTCAACATTGATCTTATATGCCCAAAGGGCATAACTTAGAACCCTTGCCCCGAGGGTTGTGGGGGAGTGTCCTCCTCAAAAAGATATTTTGTATCAGGAAATCAACTACGCTGAACAAAATGGCTATCTCAAAATTTGATTGGATGTGTTTGGGGGAATTGTGGGTGTGGGGGGGGGGGCTAGTTGCCCTCCAGTCACTTTCGACTATTAAAAAGGGCACTAGTCACTCCAATTTCCAATCAAATGAGCCCTTTTCAAAGTTTCTACGACAACTCCTTAGATAAGAAGTGCCTTGGTATGGAGAAAAAACCAAACATTGTGCCCACATCGTTCTTTACTTAGGCAGCGCTAGGGCGCTGCCTATGATACGTACACAAATAAACAGGTTCTCATGTGGGTTATTCTCTACCGTTACCGACACTGTCAACTTTTTACGTAAATACGGCTTTTAACATGTTTTTCTTCGGCTTTTAACATGTTTTTTACGTAAATACGGCACTGCTACCAGTGACAATACCTGCTACCGGCTTTAACATGTTTTTCTAACATGTTTTCAAAATACGGGTTTTTCTTCGGCTTTTAACATGTTTTTTACGTAAATACGGCACTGCTACCAGTGACAATCGTTTTTAAGATTATAAGTTATCCTGAACTATTCCTTCAGACATTGAATAAATATGAAAAAAAAATTCACAGCTGGAAATTTAACTTTTTTTAAAGTAACCACTTTGGTCCAATTTCAGAACCTGTTTCAGAGGAATAACGCAAACATTGTCTCAGAAACTTCACTATTAACGTTAAAATCTTAATTGATCCGATTCTCTTCAGCTTTCTAAGCTTTTTGAGCAGAATGTTGAATACAAAAATTGTCATGGGGTTAGTAGTACTGGGACGGGGTAGTACTGGGTCGTTCCCCGTTCCCCAGTTTTGCCCTGGGTGCAGGCTGTTGAGTTCTTGGTTGCGATTCTGTCATACAAATTTTGGTTTAAAGATGTTCATTCTCACGGCAAAATCATCCACTTTACATTCGAGAAACCTTTTAGCTATTGAAATCACTTTACCGATTAGCGGCACGACCCTAAGATATAAATCACTACCTTTACCAATGCACAGAGGTGTCAATAGCCTAGTGATGACTGGCAACCCTTGACAGTTAGTAAAGATCCAAAGTACAAGTTTATTGTCTAAATTTTCCCTGAAGACTAATTCAAGATAAAGGTCTTAACCCTTAGGGTCACAAGCTTAAGCTGGCCGTGAATTTCAATTAGTGAATAAACTGTCATTCCAAAACCGGAAGAGAGGAGCCATTGGGCCTCTGGGCCAAGAACGTACAAGGAGGGGGCTTGGAGCCCGAGCCCCTCAAACCATTTTTTTAAGTTTCCAGGAACTTCTTATTCAAATTATAAATTAAGTTTTTTACTATTACCCTTCCTACCTTCGACAAATATTTTTATTATTGGATCCCCGTTAAAAAATCCTGCATAAGTCTACGTACTTATTCTTGACCCAGAGCCTGGAAATTTCTGTATCTGTTTAAACGAATTCCAATTCCTTACTTTAACTTTATAAGGCTGAATTATAAATGGCTGAATTTTCTGATGTTTGCTGATGTGCTTGATCACGAATAATCAGGGTTACTACCAGGTCAAACATAAAATCACTAAAATATTAATAAAACATAACGAAACATTTAATAAATTCAATATTAAATTGAAAAATTAATAAATTATTGAAATGAAATTAAACATTTTCCCAATAGGCCGGGACCTGGTAATGCCAAATTCTGATTTCTTGTCTAATTTTGAGAAAGATCGATTATTACCAACTATTTTTCTTTCTTTTTCTTTTTGCCAAAATGCAACATAGGCTACAAAACTCAAAGACAGAATCACCCTTCCATGAAATTGTCAAAAGGGAATTGGATTCAAACTTGTTTTAACTCACAGAGTTTGGCACAACTTAACATGTTGTCACACAACACGGCGACAAAGCAAGGTCATAGATAATACCCCTGATCTCCAAGGAGTGACAATATCCAAATTCTTGTTAGCTGTAAACGCTCTTTCAGGGACATAAAGGGTGAATAATACCCCTCAGAGATTCGAAAATCCTAAAATGTGCTTTAGAGAAGAGAATAATTGTTTAAAATACAACTTTCTCTAGTTTCAACACTTCCAACAAAAATTCTTGGCTCACTGGCCGTTTTCTTCACGTGAGCAGGAATTTATATTGGGAGGCTGGATCTGTTGGGGGGGGGGGACTGAGAAAATCAAAATAATTGAAATCATATGAATCTTTAGAGAGCTTTATGCTATTGAAATTAAAAAAAAAGATTATTATCTTATTGTATTTACTGTTCACTTTTTCCTTCTTCCTTTTTTCATGGGCGTTGTAAATCATTTTCAACCATCCGTGAATGTATTTATATAACAATATAATTAGTCATGCTTAAAAATTGAAACTCATTGGCAAACAATTATCTTACAGTCTTTGCATTGCATGTCTTTACTATCAAAAGGAAGAAATTAAAAAGATTTAGGCTTTCATCCATAAACAGTTAAAAAAAAACACAAACATAGTTATTTTCCTTTTTGAATACACCTGAGATACACAAAAGATCTGCGATAAAGCCAGATGCGTGCAATGAAACTGTTTCAGGGAGGAGGGGTGAAATGAAAAACAGCAAAAAATCAAATCATACGAAAAAAAAAACAGAATAAAAAATCCGGATTATAGAAAAAATGAAGATCTTGATATTTGGGGCGGTGGGCTCCTTTGTAGGTGGCTTTATTAAATCGTGAGTATTTTTTTAGCACAATAACATATTTGATATGTTAGATTCTTAATTATTTTAGTGAAAACATCCCCCACCTACTGGTGCTGAATATTTAAATATCGTCCTGGATGCAATGAAACCTGAGCTGCCTATCCCACAGCCTTAAACAGAATATATTTTAAGACCGCGAGGTTTCAAATTTGCTTGACATATTTCAAACCAACCTAAGTGAAATTCATTTCTACCCCCCCCCCCACTATGTTAAGATATGATTTCCATAACCATAGGCAAACCGGCATAGGCAAAACCTAAACTTGAATCACAACTTAAAACATGCAGCATCTCTGTTGAAATTTGACAATTGACAGTGTTGAACAGTGTGAGTTTTTTGCCGTTCTAGCTGAATGGCTGAATTGCTTTAGCCTAAAATTATTTCATCGGTCAGTATTTGACATTTTTTATGGATGAATAACAATCTACCGACAACATTATTTTCACCTGTGAAATTAGTTTAATATGCCTCGTGGGGTTTTGAATATGCATTTTTTACAGCGTTGCATCTGTAAGCGTTTCTGTATCTCCGATAAGGAATTATATCGCAAGACTGGTATCAAATATTTGTAAATAAACCTTAGCATATTAAAAAAAATTATTTTCAAAAAAACTAAAAAAAATACTAAGGATTGAAAATGAAGGTACGGCGAGGTTATGATATGAAAATTCGTCCTCGGATAGCAATGAAATATTTCATGACAGGTCCACCCTTTTATTTTTCGAGTTTTGTATTATTATTATTTTTGAGCGTATTTTGAAGACTTGAATAGTAGCCTACAACTGACTGATTAATTGAATACTGGTACTTCGACGACTTAGCATAACGAAAAATTAGGCGTAGTCCATATAAAAATAAAAATCGCACGAAAATCGCTTTCCCTATATTCCCCATTTTCGTTTCCCTTCATTTTTAGTAGGCCTACCAATTGCTAGTCGATGAAAAATTTTGTAGTTCTAAGGAGATAGTTTTTTATCTACATTTTTACGACTAATCTACAATTCGGAGAAATATTTCGAGGGCAGGGGGGCCCAACCATGTAGTCTCCCTGGTATGGCCTTGATAAACCTCATGATTGGAATCAAAGGTTTTTTCACTACAGCGCCATTTTTCACGAGTCTTAAGATACAGTGTTTCCGCAAGAACTTACCAGAAGCACTTTTTGAAATGGTATGAAAGACATCAAAATAATACGTTGTTTAAGTCACAGAAAAGAACACCAGCCATGGCAATTAGAAAATTATATATAAACAAAAACAACCCATCAACATTAACAGACACACAAAAACTACCCCATACAATCTACGACGCGCTCTATGTTTACCCCAAGAAATCTTCCCAGCTGCGTATGATGACTTTCGCTTCTAAAAACATGTATGAGCCGCTCCTCACAATACTTTCCATACCCAAAAGGTTGTCTTTTAACTCCCTCAACATTTCACACTCACATAATGAGAGGCACTTTTGTTCGTGCTTCCACAGACAGGGGCGTCATTTGAGGGGGATGGGGGTATTTGCCCCTCCCCCTACTTTGAAATGTCTTAAAAGAATTTTCTTTTGAAAAATTGAAAAAAGCTGCCGGTTCTAGATTCCAAAAAACACATTTTTGCCTGCCGCCCCCCCCCCTATAATTCCGTTAATTAACACCAAACGTTGGGTTTTATAATGGGTCTTCTTTCTTCTAACCTTCCCAGTGCCTTTTCTCCTTCCTCTAAGAGGTATACAATCAACCTTTGATTCACAAACCCATCTCAGTACCTCCCTTTTCACACCCACCTTAAAAACAACTGATTTTCCTCAAGCCTCTTTCATCAGACTACAGGCCTATACTTAGTTCCTACTACTTCCTTGTTTCCTTCTTATGTCTGAATTTCTTTGCCTCTAAAAATATTATCAACCTTTTCGTTAAATACTACCATTTTCTAAATCCAAAATCCCTCCCAGCCCAAAACTCAATCAAATATTCCTAATCAGGTAAGACTAAAAATCCACACTTGGCTATCTTTTCCAAAGGTAACCTAATTCAGTAATCCCGTGAACCTAAATTTAATCAAAGATTGATTTAGTAACTTTGACTCCTATTCCTTGTTTGTTCTATTTCCAAAGTGTTTCTATTTCTATGAATTGAAACAACATAAAAGCAAGGCCCTCCCCCCAGAAATACATGATTTGTCTTACTTACAATCCTAATTACCATAAACCTTATTTACAACTGCTTACATCCTAATGATTTATTATTCAAAAAAAAATCCTGTGTTGGAATAAGGCGAATATGTAGGATTTTTTAAAAAGAGGGGGGAATAATAAAAATATTGATTTGATCATTTGAATACGAAGTACCACGGAATTCGGGAAGATTTAAGATTTCGGGGTGGCCTGGGCCTGCCCCCCCTCCCTGCGTGCTCTCATGATTTGAAATACTAGAGTATGAACTTTTTGTGCTATTTTGCTCATTTGCACATTCTAATCACTTGCTACTTTTACATTCACAATTTAAGAAATTGTAGTTATTTTTATGTAAAACAATTCATACAAAAATATATAGAAATTAACAACGATAAAGTAAAAGCAAATAATCATTTATACTACATTCAAAACGAAGCTATATCCATTTTTCCAAATCGAAGTACGTCAATAACTAGTGACCAAGCATACACGCAGGGGGGGGGGCTCAGGCGCCCAAACAAAACTCCTAATTTTTCTGACTTTCATGGTACTGTTCAGTTTTTTTACTGTTGTCCCTTCACCCCAAAAAAATATGCACTTGTCTGCTAGTGACTTATACAAACTCCTTCACATGTCTAATACAGCAAAAACATGAATAGCCAAATTAAAATAGTATTTTTTTTAGAATACTGCTCGTTAAGACAAACTGCAAAACAAAAGTGCACTTTAAGCCCAATTTTACTCGCTGCAGCTAGTTTTATGTTAAGCAGATAAGTTACCTTTCAAACGCATTAGTGCAGGTGCGCTGATGCAAAACTCTGATTAGAATCCAATTTCATGGCTCAAAAAGTTGGAAAAGTACCAAGAGAATATTTAAGTAAATAAAAAAGGATACTATCATGGGTACCTCATTGAATATCGTCGAAATATCCGTTCTACCTGACTTTGTGGATTTATCAACTTCCAAGCTTCCGTATTCAATGAAAGTGTTTTTTTCATGGTTTATAGCACAATAATAAACCAAGGAGAATCTATTCGTAAGCAAATTTCTGACGGAGGATGGTCAACTTTATCGAGGTAAAGCGGTCTTTTTGTGAATAAGAGATAATTTTTTTAAGACGACTGTTCCTTACACGTTGGTAAAAAAAAAGATGGCTACTATCTTCAAAAATAGCTTTCTAGCTCATCTTCCAACTTAATTCAATTCCATTGGGGAAACGTAAGAATTAAGGGCCATAACACAAGAAAAATCCCCCCCCCCATATCTAGAAAAATATCCTCTTGATATTTTCATTATAAAGTCGGCAAAACATACCCACCCCCTTAGATTTGAAAAATATAGTTTTTGTGGCCAGTTACAGTATACCATATTAAATAAAACCTTGTCCCATTCCCTGCAATTTCGTGAATTCGTGCCACTGTCCGAATTGTCAGAATAAGGGGTCCTTAACACCAATCTCACGGGAGAAATATTTTCCCCATCATAGGACCTGATCATGTTGATTTATGTTTATAGCATATAAGCCAAAACGTATCCTACAGCCGAGGCGGAACCTAAAAAAATGTATAAAACAGTTCGTGTTAACGAACTAACGTTAACGAACGTGTTAACGAGCGACCCTGTTCAATAGTAACTGAAACTCTAAGAAACGGAATTTTGATTCCGATAGATACATCAAAAGAATTGGATTTTTATGCTGTTTCAAATATATAAGTTTCATCAAGTTTAGTCTTACCCATCGAAAGTTACGAGCCAGAGGAAACTTGCCTTATTTTCTAAAAAAGGGGGAGACAACCCCCTATAAGTCATAGAATTTTAATGAAAATCACACCACCAGATTCAGCGTATCAGAGAGCCCAACAGTAGAGATTTCTGGCTCCTATCTGAAAAAAATGTAGAATTTTTGTATTTTTTGCCAGACGAAAGATCACGGATGCGTGTTAATTTGTTGTTGTTTTTTTTTTTTCTCCCAGGGATGATTTTATCGACCTAATGGTCCTAGAATACCGAGAGAGGGCTCATTCGAACGAAAATTAAAAATGTTAGTGCCCCTTTAAAGTGACCAAAAAATTGGAGGGCAACTAGGCCCACTCCCATGCTCATTTTTTTCAAAGTCACCTGATAAAAATTTTGAGATAATCATTTTGTTCAGCATAGTCGAAAAATCTAATAACTATGTCTTTGAGGACGACTTAATCCCCCACAGTCCCCGGGGAAAGGACTGCAAGCTATGAACTTTGCCCATTGTTTACATATAGTATTGATTCTTGGGAAGTATACAGACGTTTTCGGGTTTTTTTTTCTGGTGGGGTGGGGGTCGAGGATTACGTGGAAGAATCCTTCCATGGAGGAATTTTTCATGTGAGAAGGAAATTTTACATAGAGGGGGTGCCGGATTTCCCAGAATTAATTAAAAAATGATCAGAAATTAAATAAAAAAGAAGTTTTTTCAACTGACAGCAAGGAGCGACATTAAAACTTAAAACGGACAGAAATTATTTCGTATATTAGGGGGTTCGCCACCCTCGTCCATACTTCGCTGTTTACGCTAAAGTTTTTTTGGTACTTTAAAAAAAGCTATTTATCCTAATTAAACGGCCTTTGTGATACACGGGTTATTCTGAAGGAATTGGAACAAAACTCGAGCTTTAGCGTAAAGAGCAAGGTATTGACGAGGGTCGAACCCCCTCATATACGTAATAATTTATGTTCGTTTTAAGCTTTAATGTTGCTCATTAAATGTAACTTTGCCCATTGTTTACATATAGTATTGATTCTTGGGAAGTATACAGACGTTTTCGGGTTTTTTTTTCTGGTGGGGTGGGGGTCGAGGATTACGTGGAAGGATCTTTCCACGGAAGAATTTTTCATGTGAGAAGGGAATTTTCCATAAAGGGGGCGTCGGATTTCACAGCATTATTTAAAAAACGATCAGAAATTAAATTAAAAAAGAAGTTATTTCAACTGAAAGTAAGGAGCAACATTAAAACTCAAAACGAACATAAATTATTACGTATATGAGGGGGTTCGCCACCCTCGTCCATACTTCGCTGTTTACGCTAAAGTTTTTTTGGTACTTTCAAAAAAGCTATTTATCCTAATTAAACGGCCTTTGTGATACACGGGTTATTCTGAAGGAATTGGAACAAAACTCGAGCTTTAGCGTAAAGAGCAAGGTATTGACGAGGGTCGAACCCCCTCATATACGTAATAATTTATGTTCGTTTTAAGCTTTAATGTTGCTCCTTACTTTCAGTTGAAAAAATTTTTTATTTAAAATATTTGTTGTTAGTGCCTAGATATATCAGAACATACCACACAATTGACACCATATTTGTGGCCTAAAAATTCTGCTACTTGGATCTTTTCAGCCACATCCCATATCCTCAAAGCAGGCTGATGGCCACATTCCCCAGTTGCCAGGAATTTGCCATCAGGTGAGAAAGCTACAGCTGTGATAGTTTTCCTACATCCATTGATGATATGAGACTGTTTGTTCTTGCGAGGATTGAATAAAACAAGTGTACATCTGAAAAAAAAAACGAGTGCAAATCAGCAATTAAAAATATGATATGATGATTAAATCAGATATCAACACTTCATAATTTATATAATATAAAATTTATATTCCGAAAATCTTAACGCAAAACTATATAGCCTCTGAGCCAGGGATGGGGCTTAGGGTCCATCCCACCCTCGCTAAAATTCTAAATTTTCTTGAATTTCTGCACACTTCTTACTCAAGCCACCCGAAAAAAATACTTGGGTATGTGCCTGCTCTGAGCAAAGACTGAATGATTAAGACTCAATAGTGTTGACATGCCTCGTGATAGGACATATTAGACATCAATTAGGGGTTCTTTAATTCAAATCATCGTGTAAGACTATTGATACCCTTATAAATGAGTCTTCTATTTTCTGCATGCTACTTAAAAAATTTTGGCTCCTAATACTCTTATTGCGTCAGTCCTGTGTTTTCAGTAAAGTGCTAGTTTTTTTCAGGATTCTACAAATATAGGGATATATCACGAGCCAGTTTATTTGAAACAGTTTTTCAAATACATACTGTACAAACTGTGGCGCAATAATTTGTGTTCGTTCTAAGTTTCAACTTCGCTCTTTAGTTTCATTAGAAAACTTAGTTTCTTTTAACTAATCATTCACCAAAACACACTTGGAATCAACAAAACCCAGAATATCGATAAATATTGATAGGGGCTTTGTGTGAAGTCAAAATCAGAGACAAATTAATGCAAGTCTTAACAGGTGGGCGAAGAAAAACCATGATTGCGAAAACTTCACATTGTAGCACATTTCAACGCTCCAATGGTCTTTTTTGAATTCCCAAAAGTGTTTCATGACTTTACCTTTTACTGTAAGGATAAACATTATTTATCAATGTTCCTGAATAGCTTTTGAACTTGAGTGAAAACAATAGAAGTTTTTTCCAAAACTCGTGTTTTTATGTGTTTTAAGGAGACTGGGTGGGAGTGGCATTCAAGAGGATGATTTTAAACATCCAGTTAAGGATTCCAAGCCTTGGAGATTTTAAAAGTAGACGTAAAAGGTCCTATTTTTGGCTTAGCATAAACATGTAACTGTACGCTTTCAAATGAGCTCCAAGACAACTTTCTATGGTTTTTCGGCACCCAGCTATTGATGGAGGAATAAAGAGAACAAAAAAAAACATCACCGTTTCAAGCAATTTTCGAAATTTCTGCAAAATCGTTTTTGTAATTAGCCCTTACTTTTATAAGCATAAACAACAGCTTTTCCTAATTATTATGAATTTTTTTAATTTCATGAAATTTCAGTTAAATTACTATGAAATTTCAGTACCGCACCCTTTTTCGGCTTCCTAGCCTTTTAACTCAAGAAATTGTACCAAAAATGTCATTTTTGGTGTCATATAACATTTTGCTGATTCAAGATGAATTAGTAAAAAGCAAGACCGAGAGTTGTGAACTGAGGCATTATAAAACCTCTACGATATTGTTACAGTAACCTACCGTTTCTTTTAGTTAACAGACAATTTATAAAACTTATCGAGGGGCTTGAGAGAGGATAAACATGAGCGTGATTGTAAACCTCAGGTTTCAGATTTTCGACCACGAAGTTTATGATGATACCCCTTCACACTTCCCGGCATTTCCTCTCCAGAAATGGTACCAAAAAGTGCTATTATCGGTATCATATACCATTTTATGATGAGGTTTATCAAGTCGAATTTCTAAAAAGCATAGCTGTTTCACATGCAAAAAAACTGATTTTCCTTGTTGTTCAAGATGAATGACTGTAATTGTCCTGTACAGTGTTTTCAACGATGGTGACTCCAATGGTTTGATTTTCGTCGCGATCCGACGCTGTATTTGAGGGTTCTAGACTCTTTTCAGAATTTTCCATAAATTTGTTTACGGAAATGTCGCAGAAATTTCCATAAATTTGTCTAAATTTCGCAATAAGCTGAATCTGCTTTAAACGCTAACTAGATAGTTCTTTTTCCAAACGCGTTTTTAATCCAACACCGTTTTTGAGGGGTTTTGGGTCCTTTCCGAAATTCCCATAATTTTTTTCACAATAAACTGAACGAGCTATAAATGGTAATTTTTTCTCACTAAACTATTTTTTCCAGAACTCGCTCCAATCTTCCAGTTACTGTGGGCCATGGATCGCTCTTTACTAGATTACACCTATCGTTGCAACTAGGGAACCCCAACAACTTCACGTTCTTTCCATTTGAAAATCAGGAAAATAACTCAGGCTTAAACAGCTCAAAATACAGACTTCGTACAATTTGACTTTTAAAAATAAGCTTTTCAAACGAAAGTGAAAAGCGACGCTAAAATTCAACTTTATTTTTACTTTCTCTCATGCAGCGATGGTCCTAGTGGACAGATGATCCTTATGGTTCTTGTGGGAACGATGGTTTCATGCAGCGATGACCCATGGTTCATGCAGCGAGTCAGAAATACAAGAGGAGTTGCAAAGAATACAAATACTAGATTCCAAATTCGATTCATTCTGCTTCCCCATCCATAGGTAAAAAAGGAAAATCTACAAACGCTCAATTTATGAGGAATGTTGACGGTTTAATAACTTTTGTTGCATTTCGATTGAACATATTATGTACCAGCTCCAACAGGGTCGGCATTAATCTAAAGAGGCCTAAGTGTTCAACCCCCTCCCCCTCCCGGCTGGTTGGTCTCCAATTACATTTGATTCATAAAAAAAAGGACTAGAACTCTCAATTTCTGATCTAATGAGCATCATCCGAAGTTTCTACGACCATGAGGCGGAGGTGGGGATGAGGAACGGGCAGCCCCCCTCCTATACGGAATAAATTCTGCTCATTTCAGGGTTTAAGGTTACTCTTTACTTTCATAATAATAGCGTAGAACAGATAAATATCAATTTCACGTTTTTGATGCATTTTTAAAGTTTTTTTTTGTACCCAGGAAGGGAAGGGGGTAAGCGCCGGCTCCCAATCCAAAAATAGCACACATTGACTCATCTTGCTTACTAAACCAATGAGAACAACGCGTTATTCGGTTCTCAAAACGGAGACTAACTGTAGAAAAACGTTTATCAATTTCCTCTACCAAACGTTTCTTTGAGTCTACGAATCTTTGGCGTCCTTGGCAAAATTTAAAAAATCGAAGAGAAATCCGAACCATTGGTTTCTAATGTTTTATTATTACCCTGCGCACCTGAGAAAAAGAGCGGAAATTAATGGCTAAATTACAACAGGTTCCCTCTTAGTAAGGGTTTAAGTTTCAAACACTATCCTACTATAACGAAATACATCTGCCACATTGACAGAATGTGAACAAAGGGGATTGCAGCTGGTAATTCTACCATTTTCTCCGCTAGTTTTGTGTCGGTGCCTATAATACACAAAGGGGTATCGACTATCAGTCATGGAGTCGAACGATTTTAATACTTCAGAATTCAGTGTCAAACCAGCACAGAATGTCAATGAATAGACAACAATTTTGTTCACGGAGAAAAATAGCTTGCTTGTAAGAAGAGATCCGACTCATGTTTTTTCTTCTTTTTTTTATCAGCTTAATATTTCATAAAAAAAGAACCAATCAGGTTTTAAGTTCCTTTTATTGGCTAAAAATCTTAATATACAATCAAAATTTTCAATTTAAATTTACATTTATTTCTTTTTTATTTTATATTTATTTATTTTTAATCTTCTTATAGGCTAAAATTTTGAACGTAAAATTAAAAAAAAATTTTTAATTCTGAATCTATATATATTTTCATTAACTAAAATTCAAATATAAAATTAAAAACTTAATTTTGTATTTACTTTTTATTGGCTAAAATTTAAAAATGAAAAATAGGCTAACATTTTTTTCGTAGTAACAGAAAGAAAAAAAAACGAGCAAGCAAAGGCAGGGTAATTTTACTTCCCTTCCTGGCTTACGCTTAAGGAACAATGTAATTGGCTTGTAAAACTACGTCACAAAAATAAGCCAATGGAATTAAAACACAATTGTTAACACAGAAATACAGCAAAGCCATCTCTCTTTTCACTGACAAACCAGTAACCATTCCAGGCGGTGCTACCTTTCATTTGCCCTTTTTCTCTTGTTCTTACACATGCACGAATACGAGGACAAATAACATGAGTTCTATTTTTTCCCCCTTGAAATTCCTGCAGTCTTCAACTAAATAATTTTTTTGTTTACTGTTTAACCCCCAACCTCGAAATAGCTTGTGCGCAATTTCCTATGGATGCTATTTTTTTTACAGCTTCAGTCACGTCTGATAGTTCTTCTTTTCTGAAATAAATAAAAAAAAAAAGTTTTTTTAACTGAAAGTAAGGAACGACGTTAAAACTTAAAACGAACAGAAATTATTCCGTATATAAAAGGGGCTGTCCCCTCCTCAACGCCTCGCTCTTTACGCTAAAGTTTTTCATTGTTTAAAAAAATAAGAGTTGTGAGAAAGTAAAACATAAGCGTAAAGAGCGAGGCGTTGAGGAGGGGACAGCCCCTTTCATATACGGAATAATTTCTTTTCCTTTTAAAGTTTTAACGTCGCTCCTTACTTTCAGTTAAAAAAACTTGTTTTTTTATTTATTTAATTTTTGTACGTCTTTGAATTAATGCAGGTTTTGATTTTGGCTCACCGTACATGAATAATTTAAACAAAATTTGCATATTAATTTTACTTTTATTTGGTTAAATGGCTTTCTCGAAACTTGTTTAATTTTATTTACGAACGTTTTAATGGTTAATTAATATATGTAAATTACGAATTAACTTACGTAAATAACTTATATATTAATATATTTTTAATAGGTATATTAGCGGGCTCGCCCCTAGTCAATACCTCGCTCTTTAAGCTAAAGTTTGAATTTTGGTCCAATTCTTAAAAAATTACCCCTTAATCACAAAGGCCGTTGTTTAGAATAAATAGCTCTTATGAAAATACTAAAAAATCTTTGGCTTAAAGAGCGAGGTATTTACTAGGGGGTGAACCCAATCATACACGTAATATTTTCTGTTCGTTTTAAGTTTTGATGTTACTCCTTATTTTCAGTTGGAAAACTTGTTTTTTTTTATATAATTTCTGATGTTGATTTAAATAATGCTGGGAAATCCGGCACCCCCTTCATAGCAATGTCTCTTCTCCCATGAAAACTTCCTTCATGGTAAGATCCTCCCACATAACCCCCGACCCACTCCCCCCCACTACCAGAAAAAATCCCCTCTGAAAACGTCTGTATACTTCCCAATAACCAATACTATATGTTAACATTGGATCAGAAAATTTAATTTCTGATCGTATTTTAAATAATGCTTGGAAATCCGGCGCCCCCTTCATAGAAATGTCCCTTACCCCAAAGAAACATCCTTCACGGAAAGATTCTCCCGAGTAACCCCCTCTTTCAGCCCCCCCCCTACCAGAAAAAATTCTTCCTGAAATTGTCTGTATACTTCCCAATAACCAATACAATATGTAAGCAATGGGCAAAGTTCATAACTTTCAGCCCTCCCCCCGGGGACTTCGGGGGATTAAGTCATCCTAAAAAAAATTTTTTCATTTTTGATTATGTTGAACAAGACGACTGTCTCAAAATTTTTATCGGGTCATTCTGGGAAAAAAGTGAGCGTGGGAAGGGTCCTAGTTTGCCCTTCATTTTTTTAGTCACTTAAAAATGGCACTATAACTTTTAATTTACGTTCGAGTGAGCCTTCCCATGGTATTCTAGGACCACTGGTCGATACAATCACCCCTGGGGAAAAAAAAACAAAAAACAAAAACAAACAAATAAACACGCATCCATCATCTTTCTTCTGGCCAAAAATGCAAAATTCCACATTTTTGTACATAGGGGCTTGGAATCTCCGCAGTAGGGTTCTCTGATATACTGAATATGATGGTGTGATTTTCATTAAAGGTTCTATAGCTTTTAGGGGGTCTTTCCCCCTTTTTTCGAAAATCAGCCAAATTTTCTTAGGCGCGTAACTTTTGATTGGTAGGACGAAACTTGATGAAACTTATATATTTGAAATCAGCATTAAAATCTGATTCTTTTGATGTATCTATTGGTATCAAAATTCCGTTTTCTACAGTTTCGGTTACCATTGAGCCGGGTCGCTCCTTAGCCTACTTACTTACTTACCACGAACTGTTTGATCTGCTACGAAAATTTCCATGCAAAAAACTGACAACGCCATGGTTACTCTGTAATCTATTTGAATTTTGTATACAAAAATGAGCAGACATGATAAGATGGTTTAATCATAGAGCAAAGATATAATAATAAATCTGACCTTTGGCATTAATGTAGTATTTTTCCAAAGACAGAAGTCAATAATTAAATTCTAGGTTGGGTGAAGTTAAAAAGAAAAAAACTTTAAATGCAAATTTTGGGTTTATTACTGATTTTAGTCGCATTAACATTAGAGATTTTGACTACTGTTCTGACCTAAGATGAACATAATCAATCACTAGGTGAAAATGATCATTTGTCGTGATTGTTTCTGTGGTTCACAAAACAAGTGTATTCTGTTCTGTCAGTGTATTATTTTTGTATTCTGTCAGAAAACCCCACCGTACCAGATTTCAAATCCTGACTCGCAGATTATAATCATAGGCAGCGCAATCGCGCTGCCTAAGTAAAGAACATTGTTGGCACAATGTATTTTTTTTTTCTTTAGACCAGGGCACTTCGTATCGAAGGAGCTGTCGTAGAAACTTGGAAACAGGGCTCATTCGATTGGAAATTTAAATGGCTAGGGCCCTTTTTAATAGTCAAAAGTGATTGGAAGGCAACTAACACCCCTTCCAAGCCCAACCTTTCCCCAAACACATCCAATCAAAATTTTGAGATAGCCATTTTGTTCAAAGTAGTTGAAAAGTCCGGAAATACATTCCCCCAACAGCCCTCAAGGTAAGGGTTGTTAGTTATGCCCTGGGGGGATATAAGGTTTTTATTGAAAGGTTTGTCACACAAAACTTGAAAAAGTGTTCGTTCGATTGGAAATTAAAAGGGCTATTGCATTTTTAACAGTCGAAAGTGATTGGAAAGCAAGTAACCCCCGCTCACGCCGACCTTTTCCCCAAACACATCCAATCGAAATATTTAGATAGCCATTTTGTTCAACGTAGTTAAAAGTTTTAGAAATTAGGTCTTTGAGGATGATAAGTCCCCTCAGAGCCCTGGGGGCAAGGGTTGTGAGTTGTAGAAACTTCCAAAAGAGCTCATTCGATTATAAATTTGAAGGGTTTGTGCCCTTTTTAATAGTCGAAAGTGATTGGAGGATAACTAACACCCCTCTCACACCCACCATTTCCCCAAACACATCCAATCAAAATTTTGAGATAGCCATTATGTTCGGCGTAGTTAAGAAGTCCGGAATTATGTTTTTGAGGATGACACTCCCCCCAGAGCCCTCAGGACAAGGGTTGTAAGTTATGCCCTGGGGCATATAAAGTTTTTTGTAGAAAGTGTTGCCTTAGAAACTTCAAAAAAGGGCTCATTCGATTGGAAATTGAAAGGGCTACTACCCTTTTAAATAGTCGTAAGTAATTGGAGTGGCAACTAAGCCCCCTCTCACGCCCATCATTTCTCCAAACAGATCCAATTAAAATTTTGAGACAGCAATTTTGTTCAACGTAGTCGAAAGTTCTGAAAATTTTGTTATTGATGGTGACAACCCCCCCCCCCACCCTTCCGGGGAAGGGTTTTAATTTTTTCCCTGGGCGCATATAAGGTTCTTATTACAAGTATTGTTGTAGGAACTCCAAAAAAGCTTATTCGGTTGGAAATGAAAAGGGTTAGTACCTTTTTTAACAGTTGAAAGTGATTGGAGAGCAATTAACGCCCCTCTCACGCCCATCATTTCCCCAATCACATCCAATCAAAATTTTAAGATAGCCATTTTGCTTAATGTGGTTGAAAGTTCTGGAATTAGGTCTTTGAGGATGACAACCCCCTCACGGCCCTCAAGGCAAGGGATGTGAAAGTAAACAGATTTTTTGGCGAATGGTATCAAGTCTTCTATGTCAGGTCAACTAGAGGAGGCATGAAACTAAATTAAACACTACTACTTGTGTCCAGAATTTTAAAAGGGTGTATGTTGTTAAAAATTGCTGAAAATTTTTCTCCAGCATACGAATAGCAGGCCAAACAATAAAGTCTTAAAAAAACGATAAGATTTAAAGTATTATTTTCTTTTTTCCCTGAAAACGCTATGTCAATATAAAACGAACAGAAACTAATTTAAAAAAAAATTTCCACAAAATAAGTTTTTCAAAAAAAAGTAAAGAACTCTATTGAACCAAAAATGAGCAAAAATAAAATCAAATATTCTACCAAGCGTGAAACTACCACAAATCAGCATCAATAAACAAATGGAACCCAAAACGAACAGAAATTACAATAAATGACCGAGCCAAACACAAAACGAGCAGAAATTAACATGAGTAGGGCTCAAAACCCCTATGCCTTCCCAAGGCCAGAACATAATTTGCACTTTAATGAAAAAAAAAACAAATGAATGTGCATTGTCAGTTTAATATACATATACTGATATTGAGTAATCAAAATGTTAATATTATTTGATTTATTAAAGTTATAAAAGTAAACACATTTACATTTTTTCAGTAAAGTGCAAATTATGTTCTGGCCTAAGGAAAGCATAGGGGTTTTGAGCCCTACTCCATGCGTTTATAGATTATTTGATTTTATTTTTGCTCATTTTTTGTTTAATGGAGTTCCTTACTTTTCTTTGAAAAACTTATTTTGTGGAAAAAGTTTTTTTTTTAATTAATAATCCATAAACCCATTTTGTAATAGCTAACACAAATAATGAACTTAATAGAAACAACAGAGCGTAAATACCCTAATACCCTAACTCCAGATGCGTCTTATGACTAATGATAGGTAATTACGGATCTACCTTAATGCATGGAGGCACCCCTAGGCCAAACTCTAAATACAAGGGCAATGAGTACTAATTAATGATTATATAGATCATGCAGGTGTCAAAAGGAAACCTTAGACTAGGGTCAGGGATGCAAAAACAGGGGGGGGGGGCTTTAGGCATAGACATGGGAGGCGATGGGGAGGAATTAGGCCTGTGCCCCCATATAAGGATTCTTGCAAATTTTTCTATAAGTTCTAATACTGTCCGTATAATTCGCCTAGTTTCAGTACTTTTTCTGTGGCTGCCCTCCCCCAAATAAATTATTGCGCAGGCAACTGGAAGGGGATTGGAAGTTCTGTTGTTCTACTTAGAATTCAATAAGCGCTAAAATCTGGTCAACTGGTAACATACTGCAAGTAAGGATCGACTCGGCCCAATACTAAACAAATCTCCAAAAAAATAAAATTTGTCGTTAATTGATACATCAAAATAATTGTATTTTTATGTTGATTCAAACTACAATGTTAATGTTACCCATTAAAAGCTGCGAGCCTGAGAAAATTTGCGTGATTTTCGAAGGGGGGGGGGCATAAAAAGTCAAGCAATCTCAATGAAAACCGCACCATCAGATTCAGCATATAAGACCCTACTGTAGATGTTTCAAGCTCCTATCTACAGAAATGTGGAATTTAGTATTTCTGGACAGAAAAAAAACCACGGATACGTGTTTTTTACCAAAAATATTGGAGGGCAACTAGCTTCCCTCCAACACCCCCTTTTTCTCCAAAGACATACAAACAAAACTTTGAGAAAACCTTTGATTCAGCATAGTTGAAAGGTCCAATAACTACGCATCTGGGATTTCATGAGCACCCACAGCCCCTGGGGAAAGGGCTGCAAGCCATGCAACTTACCCATTGTTTAAACACAGCATTTGTTATCGGAAAAATGCTTTTTGTGGGGGGAGGGATTTTCGACGGAAAGAATTTTACATGGGGGGGGGGGGATTCCTAGCATGATTAGAAAAACGGCCAAAAACATAATTAAAAATAACAAACAAGTTTTTTCAACTGAAAGTCAGAAGTAACCTCAAAACTTACAACGAACTTTGTCTCATCCTCAAACCTCGCTCTTTACGCTAAGTTTGACTTTTGTCACAACTCTTTAAGAAAGAGCTCAAGCACAAGGGCTGTTGAACTTGAACGACAACTATTTTTAAAGGACTTTAAGACTTAAGCGTAAAGGGGCAGGGACGAGGAAGGGGCAGCCCCCTTATTTACGGAATAATTTCTTCGTTTTAACGTTTAACATTGCTTCTTAATGTCAGTTTTTTAGAACTTATTATTTTTTTGATTTAATCTTGAGGTGAGTGGATTTAGCAGCAGAATGACCAGATTCAAAAATATCTCACGAAAGAAAAGCAACGATGATCCACAAAACTTAAGAGGACTTTTAAAAATACGAAGCTTCCAATTTTGACTGTTTCGCGGGTGTCAAATCACTAAAAAAAAATGAAATAGTGAATGAACCATTGTTCATCGCACTGACACTCAGCCATAGGGAACACTACAACTTATAGAATACTTGAATGACATAATAGAGATTACAGCATGCTGTGAACAGTCTGAAAGAAAACTAAAACAAAATGTACCAGGGGATACACTACTGCTGTCGCAGCCTTTTTTATGGCGATCAATGGTCTGTGGCTAGATAACAAAACTCATTAGATAAAAAAAAAAATGACTAGTCTAGGAGTTACGGAACAGAGAAGAAAAGCTCCACTAGGTTGGCAGAACTTTCAGAGAAAATCGGAATAATTTTTTCTTCAAATTTACTAAATAGTATAAAAGAGAAGTAAAAGAAAAAACAACCTAACTAAGAATATATACTTCCAACGGATCATGTTACGCCATTATCGAGTAGAGCATAAAATTACCTCTTCAAGGCCTGAGTATGAAACGTTTAGGATATTTAGTGGAAAGTGAGAACTAGAAAAAAGCCCCGCCTTCAGAATCAGACTCGATCACTGTAGGGAAGGGAAATTGGACAGATGGGAAATTGGGAATGACAGTTCTTGATAAGGACAGTTCTTGTCATTAAAACATCTAGCTGAAGAAGTATCCAGATCTCAGCCAACCTTGGAATGAAACAGTAACTGTCCAAGTTTATCATTTTGAGAGTCCGTAACTACTTTTACCTTGGTGATGGGGGGGGGGGTGATGGTGGTCTCTAAATCATTGTCACCTGAGTGTCTACCAAAATGGGCAGTTGGGTATTAATTAAACTTGGTTGGTATTAAGAGCAAGTGTCCTAGTTCTGTCTGTTGGGAGTTCATGCCCAATGATACCTATTTACGGGAACGAATTTGACAAATTCGTGTCATTTCAAGGAGGGATTGTCGGATTTTAATAAAACTTGGCAGGAAGTAAGTACTAATTACGTAATTATACCTTTTTGGCCCTGGACCCGATCCAAACGCTGAGGGGAATAAAATAAAGGTGCCCAAATTTACATCATCATAGCAATAACAAGAAAAAAATTTTAATCTACAACCAACATAGTCGGAAGCAATAGTTAATGTCCTAGTAATACCTTATCAGCATCGAGGATTGATTTAACCTCTGGGACCGAAGAGGTATGGCTCTCCCTAAATTCTGGTTAAACTCACTTCTTGTAGAAGAGGAATACCATATCCAGACTAAACTCGGTGGTAAGCTCATAATCGGCCTTTTTATTGTCAACAAATGATCCGATCTCTGTGGAAGGAGGGTAGGTACATATATCAAAATCTCTTTTCATCTGCATAATCACAAGACCGGCTGGCAATTAAACAAAAATAGTTCAGCAAGTACAGTTCTTGCGTCGAGTGTCCACCCTCAATAAAGAAAGTCCTCTGAGTAGAAAGCTAGATTCTTGACATCCACTTTCATGGAATGACCTATACAATCGCAGTTATATTTGGCAAGGATTAGCAGCCAGGAGCCCAGGACCATTGTTACGGCTTTCGAGGCTTTAAGTCCGAACTTATAGGCCTACATAATGCCGTTTGCATAACACCCTGATTATCTTGGCAAATGATCACCAAATATTGCATCGCTTCAAGAGGTCTTGCCACTTGAGCTATAGTTTCAGTTCGAGAAGAAAACAGTAATCTTCGTATCTATATTTTGCGATCAACTCAATCGAGTGGTTTAATGTTAAAAAGAGCAGCAGCCTTGTCCGAGTACATCCTTTATGTTAAATTGTGAATTTCGAAATAAAACAAAAATCCAGATTTTTGTTAATGGACTTTATTGGCCACTCAAGCATGAAAAAGAAAGTCTTTTTAACTTATAAAATAAAGTTAATTGGCGTCGATAAGAATATTTCACAAAACTTATGGCCTGCCTGATTAAAATTTACTTCAAGGTTTTTCGGGAGGAGAATGGTACAGCGAGCAATTAGAGACGACTAATTGCCTAAATCAAAAACCCCAACTGAGAGGGAAAAAATATACCGAAGGGACACCCACTTTCCACCACCTCCTCTACATCCCAGAATACTCAGTGTGCAACACTGTCTTACCACGCTTAGTATAGTTTCCATCACGTTTGGAACACTTCCGCCACGCTTGGCATACGTCACCTGGTGAACGTCATTTCTGTAACCGGGCCTCCACCATTTAGCGTTTGGCGAGACTTTTCATAGCGTTTGGCGAGGCATTTTTTTCAGTGTAATAATAAGAATAACTGATTTTTTTTTCTAATGGTGTAGTTCTTGCTTCGATCCGACGCCATTAATTTTTCGAAATTCCATTATATTTGTTTTCAAAATAACATTTTACTAACAAGGGTAATTTAGATAATAATTACCATTCCTGACTCAGCTAGAAATGTAAATTTTTTATCATTTGCCAGTTTTTTCTTTTTTGAAGCGCGTTACTTTTTTGGTTAGTATGTGCCGCGGTTGTCTGTGCCGTGGTTAGTATGTACCGCGGTACTAGTAAGGAGCAACTTACTAGGTAGCAGCTGCTGCTGAAACCACGACATCAACTTTTGCTTTTTGGAGATTCAAAGGGCAACAGGCATATACGCAGGATAGTTCAAAGAAGATTACGAGAGAGGTACTTAAAAAAAAACCATAAAACATTGGGCAAAATATAGGTAAGTTACAAGAGAATATATGAAAAACCGTATAGAAAAATTGAATTATCTGAGCAGGGGGGGGGGGAGGATACTAGTCTAACTTACAGTTACTTCTTATACGGCATAGCCTAACTTCAGATCGTTTTTATGACCTCACTATTTAATATCGCAGACAACTTGTTCGATATAACTATTTATGAACATAGAAAACGCGGTACTGTTCTAAAATCTGGGAAACACGCGATAAGTGAAGTTTGGTTAATGCTAATGAAATAAAACAACATAGCATAAAGATATAATACTTTAGAAACAGATTTCGGCTATATATTTGCACATTAGGGGGGCGGGGGTAAAGCATGTCATATATTAAATATGTAACCAAACCTAACCTAGGTACCTTTTTCTCATAAACCCCAAAAAACTCAAGTTTAAATATAGTTCCCGGAGTGAGAAATCCCTTGTTTATATGGCGTCATATAGGAAATTACCGGGTAATGGCTATCTGATCTTTGCTTTTCTCGAGTCGCATTCTCGCGTGTTTCCCAGATTTTAGAACAGTACCGAAAACGCTTCCAAGTTTAACCAAAGAAACAATTCACTTTTAATTAATAAAACGAAAGCGAACACTTATCAATATTTTCCTAATTAAATATTTTCGCCGTAACTTCGGAGGCGATAGAGAATATCGCTTCAATTTTGAGTCAGCTACCGGATTTTTTTTTCTTTTTTTAATTTTTAAGAAATACAAGGCACTGAAGCCATTTTATATTTACAGTTCATTAGTTACATTGATCAAACTATAATTTGACATATAAATACAAAAAAAATATAATTACATATTATATAATATTATATTATAATTACATATTATATATTAAAATATTATAATTATAATTACACAAAATATAATTCTCATTTTAAGATGCTAAGAAGCTAAAACGTCAAACATTTAGCGAATTATCTATCTCCCAATGATGGATGCAGAAAAACTGCGTTTTCTTCGCCCTTTTTACCAAATAAAAGAGCAATAAAATTAGGGATCAATAACCTTCGATGGTTATACATACGTAAATAACGTCACGATAACGTCATAGCGTCACTTTCAAAATCTTGTGCTCTCGGTGGTGCACGCTACGCGTATCAAAGACATGTCATACGTGCCACTGAGTTCTACCAAGCATGGTGTGGCAGAATTATGTGATGCGTGCGGCACTCTGAGATATTTATCAGGTGGTGCAAGTAAAACCCATTGAGTACAACCTAAGTTGTTCGAAAAAAAAATTCATAACTCCACACTATCGGTACTACGCGCCTACTATAAAAAATGTTGTAATAACACGCAAAACTACCCCCAAATATAGAAATACCATAGTATATCTCAAGAAGATTACATTAATCAGAAACTTATTTTACTTAACGAACAATTATGATTGACTTTGAACATGCTTAATATGCAAAGCAGCAATTACTAACTCTTTCCTCTTGAAGGTAGGCTACTAATGGTATTTAATTACATTTCTTTAGGGCCATATACGAAATAAAATTATAGGTTCTGGCACTTGTATTACAACTTACCCAGCGGGATATGCAACGAGTCCACTGTTCGGGTCACAGGCAAGAGCTGCGTTACTGTTGACGGTTAAACCAAGAACACGATCGAGCTTTACCTATAAGTACAAAAGAATAGTTGCATTATTCCATCTTTTTCCTTTGTGACTTGTTAGACTCTAGTAATAAACGCAAAATTTGTCGGTTAGTATTTTCAACGAGCAGTTTTGATTATCAATCCGCACCTATCTCTAATATTTTCCATTTTCTTCCCAAGATACAGTAGCAATTAGTGCTACCTCACGCTAACAAGTAAAAGATTCTTGCTTTTAATAAACAATAGAAAAGCCTCCGCCAAGACTTTTTAACAGACAGCTAGATCAGCGGAGACAATTCACGAAAGCGTAGAGGAAGCCAATATTTGTTTTATAAAATATAGAAGAGGGATTTGCTGTTTTTCTTTGAAAATACTCCAAAAGAAGGTATTTTTAAATGAAAATACCCCCCCCCTTAAAGGTATTTTTAAACCTATAGGAGGGATAAATATCCCCAACCTAAAAAAATGACGCCCCTGACTGGGATATTTTCATTGGCCAATTTAAGTTTTAGTGAAATAGTATCCGCAACCTTGCAACACAATAGCAGGCCTATTCAATACTAAAAATAATAATAATCTGTATTTAAAAGCCTTCTAAGCCATATACAAAAAAGACAAATACTAAAGAAAAATTACGCTCCATTTGACATCCTTCCCATCAATACAAATTTTCCTACTGCCACAATATAACGGGTATTTACTGCAACACAATATAATATGAAAATATCCTGTTTTAAGAACGAATAAACTACTTGAAGTGTCAGTGAAATTTGTTTTCCCATGCCACCACTTTTGTAACAATCAATAATAATTTACTTATACTTATCTAATGGTGCACTTATTTCCATAAATTTTTTCTTGCTCTTAATTTCGTTCCTTCGCTAAATAAAACTTTCATTCAGACCAATCTACTTAGTGTTCAGTAAACCACAATAAATGACAACTTATATTTCTATAAATTGCCAAAAATTACATGTTACGTTAGAATTTTTACTCGACGGGGGGGGGGATTTCAATTTCTTTTTTTAAAAAAACGCCTCAAAAATGTGTTTAAACGTATTTTTGTTACTTTTTTAGGAGTCCGACAAAAATTTCTATAGGGGGTGTTCGAATCGGGTAGCCCCCCCCCCCTGAATACTGCCTTGATTGTGCCATCACCACCAGTTCAATAAAGAGGATAATGCTCCGCTCGAGGGACAATTAGACGTGTCCATAAGAATAATTTTAAGAGGAAGGGGATTTGGGGGGGGGGGAAGACATAGCTTAAAAGTGAGAACAACTGGCAAACCATATGGGAAAATTATAGAAAATCTCAAGATTACGAAGGAAAATCGTAGGTCCGAAGGTTCTGAACCCAAACAGACGAATTGCACAAAAATGTAGATGATCCTGGGGGAAAATAAAAGAGTAATCTTGAGAATCGGAGAGGAAGAGGCCAGTGGCTCCTCCCCTTCTTTCCCTAATGACGTGCCTAATTGTAACCTCCGAACTCAACTACAGTAAAGATTTGTTTCCTTTAGCAGGTTTTTTCGTACAATTTAGGCCCGTGCACAGGAGAGGGTGGAGGGAGATTTGGCCTAGGTCTCTTCATTATCATTTTTTTAGTAGAATTTTGTTTTTTATAAGCTATAACTAGTATACCCTGCGTCTTTTCCCAATCAACCCCCGCCCCAAAAAACATGCGTATGTGTCGGGTAGCATGCCCGGTTAGGAGGTCAAGTCTAAGGCATGAGTAATAGTAATATTACGCGTTAATAATAAGTAACAACAAGTTACAATGATAACATTAATCAATAGCTAAAAAACGTAGACAGCTCTAATTGTTAAAATAAAAACAGCATATCTAAAAAAAAAAAAAAAATAAGAAAACCAAAAACATCACAGTTAGTGAAAATGGGACTATCTTCTTTGTTGATGAAATACTTGATCCTTATCTTGATTTTTTTTTATTATTATTATCTGTTCATGCATTTTTTAATCTGTCGCAGCAAAAAGGAAGACTACGAGGGGGCGCCTGCTTTCAGAAATCACGTACGCCATGTGGTGCTAGCCGGGCGTGGTGGAATTGTGCCAATCGTGGCGGAGTTTTGCAGAACATGTGGCGTTCCTAGATGTACACCAGTTGTTGGAAAGTGGTCACCCCATGGGAATGTAATGATTCGAGTCATAAACTGCAAATCTTATTGGGAATTAAACTACTATGCAATGTTTAGCGTCAAAACTGTTGACCAACTTATACTTAAGTTAAAACATTTTCACACTCAACAGCCCATAACTAATAAGTACGGCGTCTTGAACATAACAAGACTCATGACAGTATAATTAGAATGTAAATCAGGGCAGTCCTTAATAAGCTTCTTCTCTTAAGGAACCAACAAAAGGGTTGAAGGGTCAATAACCGCAATACAACACTACTGAATTCCATTTCTTTGCCAGTTCATTATACAATTGAAAAAAAAAATCGCACAAGTTTCGGAACACACTGACAGAATTATACGTTAGCATTGCCAGCGTTGAAACATGCTAAGAGACACTTAGCAAGAATGGAGAGATTTATATAACAATACACTGATAAATGGTAAAGACATTCAAATGAATTTTTAATCTATTTTGTGATACGCTTATAATTTAGTTCGTAAATTATTTATTTTTATCCGTCGCATTTCTTATGTTGACAGAGTCGCGTTCCACGGGCTGATACATAGTCAATGTTTTAGGGCATTCTAACAAAACTTAGGCTCCCTTGTTAGTATTTTCACCCCTCCAGCCCTAAAACTAGTGAAACTTTCGACCTTATGGGGGGAAATCCCTAAAATCACCCTCTGGATCCGCCCTTAGCGCGTTGGTAGGTATATAAAATCTGAGTGAACCTAGCATAAGAAAGACATGCGGCATGGAGTGCGAGCGAGTAGCACCCTTCGGCTGACTATGCTTCAGAGCCTTAATTTAAAAAAAAACCCATGGGAATGACGACATATTCAAACACGTTTAAAGAGCAAAAACGATACATGGTCATTTCTTGATACCATTTTTAAAATAGCGAAATCAAAATAGTGACTAGGCAAACTTTTTTTCCCCGATTTTGAGCAAGCTCTGATAGTAATGTAATCTAAGATAGGAAGAAAGCCTTCATTCAAAAAGGAAATGAAACAAGTTTCTGCAACTTCCTTTAGATGTGAACAAAGGGTGTTCATATTTATTCAGGTAGGCATTGACCATGGAACGAGGGGCGCGCACTTTCGCCACCTGGTGCACCGTGCAATCAACCTGGTGCACCCAATCAGCCACGTGCACCGCACGGTTCCGCCGCCAAAATTAAGACCTAGTTGAAAACCCATTTTTGGGTAGTCATTATCCATTGAAAAATCGCAAAAACACATTCCCTGGTAAAAATAGGTTTCAAGGAATATCAGTTTGAAAGTTAGCAGATGCAACAGAGAATGCTGAAGCTATGCATCGAGTTTTGAATGGGAATAAACCGAGTTGAAGGCGTTAATGGGTTATTCAGAATGTTCATATTGACCTAACAAGACCAACACATAACTCAACTCGATACCATAAAAAATGAACGAAAAATACACACATACAGGCATAAATTCGTTCCAAAGAGAGGGGGCGGGGTGGCAGAGGACAAGTTTAAAATAACCACACAGAAAATACTATTTAAATTGACAATATTAGCATGTATTTGTAACACCTAGCCAATCACATGATGTCATCCAGCGGGTAGTCGCAGCCAGTATTTCGCCGGAAAACTTTTACGATCAGTCATTTTTCGTGTTTCTTTGGGGGAGGCAAGGTAAGAGGACTTGCCCCTTTAGGCCCAAGTAATCCATAGCAAGGAAACATTGGGCGTAAATCTTAAACAGACTAGTAAAGTAACGGTATGCATAGTTAAAACTGTCTCAAATTACCCAAAGGAAATCCTAACTCGAGGGCGTTTCTACTTCGAATGGGTGGAGAAGGCAAGTCATGGTTTTCGAATGACAGTAAAATAAATAGTTTTACAAGCGGAGTAAAATGTAGAATTGATAAAACATATCAAAATTGGGTACTGTTCTATTAGCTGCAACCCACGCGCGAAGTGAAGTTTGGTTAATACTAATGAAATAAAACAAAATAGGATGAAAACATGACAGTTTATGAACAAAATTGGGCTATATATTTGCACATTAGAGGGGGGTTAAAGCATAATATAAGGCATATATTAAATGCGTAGCCTAACCTAACCTAGGTACTTTTTTACCCCTAAGCCCCAAAACACTAAAGTTTCAATATTGTAAACGCAGTGATAAATCAAAGTTTACAATCCTCAGTTTAGGAAATCACTGTTGAAAAAACCAGTTTGACTAGTTTCTTTAGCATCTTCCCTGTACGATATATCGCGTGGGTTGCAGCTAATAGAACAGTACCCAAAATTGCTTCCAATAGCTCCAAGCTTAAACCCAAGACTCAAATCAACGGGAAGAATATCAAGAACATAGTGGTGGATTATAGAATAAAACAGATGAATTTTAATACTCAGTCCTAATACTCAGTCGATATATCGCGTGGGTTGCAGCTAATAGAACAGTACCCAAAATTGCTTCCAATAGCTCCAAGCTTAAACCCAAGACTCAAATCAACGGGAAGAATATCAAGAACATAGTGGTGGATTATAGAATAAAACAGATGAATTTTAATACCCAGTCCTATATGTATTTCTTACAGTAGATACTATTTATTTGTTCAGTTTCGTAGCGATGGGGTGGGGGACAAGGGGATATAGTGATAAGAACATAAATATTTTTTTTAACCCTATATACATAAAAAATGCAACAAGAGCGGCATAAGGGTAGAAAAATAAAACAAAACATGCTCTGAACGCGGCTTATGGAGGTGTGCCAAACGATCTACAAGGCAAAGAGTATTTTCGAGAAAACATGTTTGTGATGGGGAAGCAGTTTTGTGATGGGGATCCAAGGGAGGGGCGAGGGGAGCGCCCCCCTAACGTAGTCTAAAGTAGGGTAATTTACTTAATTAACACAAGTTTGGGTTAAATAAACTTGCTCCTAACGCAAGTTTATCAGATCAACCTATTTTGCCCTTCCCCCCCTAAAAAATCTTGGATCCGCCCCAGTGGGGAAGGGGGGACGAACAAATTACCAGGTTCCAGATGTCAGAACGAACGCCTTGCCACTGAATCTGCTGAGGTGAATCTAAAAGAGTCGAGCATGGGAAAAGGCAGCAAATTTTGGTTGAAGTCCGCAGTTTTAGTCTAGAATCTCATAAACACGCAGACTTCCAATACCGTGAGCTGCTGCCTAATGGTAGGCTACTCCTCTAGCGAGTCATGAAAATGGTGTTTCTTTACGAAATGAATTTGTTAAATCTATGAATCTGGGTACGATTGTCTATTGTAAGTTTTGGCTACATGGACTAATGGTACTCAAGCTAACAAAATTAAAATTAGTACATCAGTAATTGCTGAATCCAGGCCATAAACCAATTCTTATTTGATTGAAGTCGTACCACCCCCCCTCCCCGAGATAGAGTCCTGCGTGTGTGTATGTTCACTATACTCGGCATGATCGGAAAAGGCTTGCAGTTTTATGGTTGCTGTGTTCTAAAAGCGCAGTTTCCTTCTTGTTCCTGAAATATGACCCTGTACATCTAGCCATGCAACTCAGCGGGTTAAACATTCAACACATTTCGAATACTAATTTAGAAACTACTTAGAATAGCTATAACTCCAAGAAGTTACCTACGTGTACATGCATTATAATGTACGTAGCTTCCGGATAAAAATAATCAATTCATTTGGCATAACCAAACTAGTCAACACGAAACATTCAGCTGTTATGTACTTCAATTCCGAAATAGAAATTAAAGGCAAAACGATAAAAAGTCACCATCGATGGGAGTCAAACCCACAAGCATGTATACCAGATAACAGACAGGGGGCAACCCCTCAGTTTCAAATTTGCCACGCTTTAAATATTATTCCAGTGCATTAATGCGACTAATATTCAATCATGAAATGTCTTTAGCAATTACTTAATTAATCCCTCTAAACAGATTTCAATTGCAATTCATATTTTTGTGCCCTTCATTGGTGGTCAACTCCCTTACCTTACTTGTCATCTACCTTACCTCCCCCTTACCTGTCATCTATCAGACCCATTTCAGATGCACTTTCCATCTTCCAAATCTGCATAAATACTTTATAGTCTATTTTAGATTTTTTTTTTTTTTTTTTTTAGGTGTTGGTTTGTGTTCTCTCGGGTTGTAAACTATATTTATACAAAGCCGGATTTGTGACACTGCCAAACTGTTGGTTCTAACAGCTTTCTAATAAGGTCCATAAAAGGCAGTGCTGTTGTTCTAACAGCTTTCTAATAAGGTCCATAAAAGGCAGTGCAGTAGAAATAACGGGTATTTTAGGGTTAGCTCGCTTTGAAACCTCTATTGCTTGACAGCTATGAATGATGCTATTATGATTGCAGTTCTGAACTAGGAATCAAAAGTTGTACAAAGATAGTAATGACACATTTTTTTTCTCATATTTCGTAATTGATTGTGACACCAATTCACAGAAATCTCTGTGTCGTAAATCAAGCCTAAAATGCCCATTGCTTCCAGAGCTCCCCCTCCCCCACACACACAAAAAATCAGGTAACATATTTTCTCAGATGTGACGGTGCGAAAATATTTAAAAGAGCACCCCAAAATTTCCTGATAAACACACCTTAATAAAAGAGATGGTGGCTTTGCAAACTCTGGGTAGATACTTGAAAACAATATAAAAGTTGTATTATAAACATATAAAAACTATGAATAATTAGGTTTGCTTAAATAAAATAAAATTGTCCAAAATTCAGCAAAAATGAAATTCTAAACAATTTTTATGCAAAACTGTTGGCAATAGAAAAATTAGGTACTCTTGCATTATGCGGGCCTGTCGGGTTAACTACTATAGAGTAGGCAATGATAAAACTCCGTTTTGACATGTTTACCGCTATAGACTAGTCAATGATAGCGTGGTTTTCATTGCGTTTGCGATATTAAACTGTTTTTTTTTTAGGGTTTTGGGGGGGAGGTACCTAGGTTAGGTTGGGTATTTAATATATATTGTGCTTTACCCCCCCCCCCCACTAATGAGCAAATATATAGCCTAAATTTGTTTCTAAACTATTATATATTCATCCTAATTTATTTTATTTCATTAGCATTGACCAAACTTGACTTTTTAGAAAGGCCCGCATAATGCAAGAGTACCAAAAATTATTATTTCAGGTAAAATAAAGATTAGATATGTTGCTTAATGTAATTAAAATTAAAATATACGAATAAAACTGTTCTTACCGCAACATTACACCCTCATCATTCATAACTACTGCTACTAAAAATATACTACATATAAACAGCTGGGAGCCACCATAGAATGAGACAATAGCATAGAATCACCCATCAACATACTATTAAGAATTCAATCTTTGCCCCTAAATTATTCATGATTTTCTAAGCTGTTGCTTATCATGTCCCCCAAGCTACTACCTAAACATTAAATCTTCTTCTTGATTGGTAGTGACTTAGGCCCAAGCCATATCGTGGCCACGACTCTAGGCGTTTATCCCCGTCCCACGGAAAATACCCCCCGTGGAAAATTCATCTCCACTAAAAGGAAATTAGGTACTATCCCATTATCCGGACCTCTCTAAAAATACAAGTTTGGTTAATGTTAATGAAATAAAATAGGATGAATATATAATAGTTTAGAAGCAAATTTTTGCTATATGTTTCCATATTAGGGGGGCTGGGGGGTAAAGCCTAACATATATTAAAAATGTACCTTGACCGCGGTACCTCCCCCCCCCCCTAAATCCCCAAAAACCACAGTTTAATATCGTATACGCAATGAAAACCTTGCTATCATTGCCTGCTCTATAACAGTTAAGACGTGAAAAACGGGTTTTATCATTGCCTAGTCTATAGTGATTAAGCCGGCCACCGGGTGGCCGAGTAAACACCAGCCACCCATGGCCACATCTATGGGCAAGGCCGTATCCAGGAGGTGTGCGCTACGGGGTTTGAACCCTTCCCCTTGAAATGTTTTCCTGACAAGTAAAAACGTAACAAAATAGCATATAAATAATATTTAATGTGTTTTGTAAAGTTTTTTTTAAGCCCTCCAACCCCCCGAACAAAAATCCTGGATACGGTCCTGCCTATGGATACAACAAAATTATGAACGACTTCGGCGCCGATAATGTATCCCGTGCTTAATTCGGTGACTTTCAAGTGTTCAACTTGAAAACTTTGTGAACAAAGTGTTTAACTTTGGTCAAAAGTTGAACAAAGTGTTCAACTCTGTCCAACTTTCAAGTGTACTTCTTATGACTGACCGATCATAGTGAAGATTTGAGGCGCATTTAAAAAAAATGAAATCTTGGAAGAGTAGCTTTTCTTTCTGCATTCTGAATCTGATAAAAGACACAAAAACATAGTATTTAGTAGACAATACTGGGGGACAACTTAGTGCTGATTTCCCAACTAATTTTCGTCATTTCAAATTTCCTCTCTGTAACACTAAAATCAAAGAAAAATCGGACCATTTGTAAATCTTGACCATCTTCATCAACAAGTGTGACTATAGTTTGGGTCAGGCATTAGCTTAAGAAACAAAACGTAGAACTAGCCATGCACCACCTTCCACTTAAAATCAAAACGTATTAATGGAAAACTAAATTAATGAGAAATTAAAGCTTTAGTGAAAACACAAAACCGACCTACATTGTATAAGAGGATGAAAAAAGTCAATGGGTAAAAATAAAAGACTAATTTAAAATAAAAGACTAAGCAAAAATAAAAGACTAATTTACAAGCCTCTCAATAATTTTTTATCGATCCTGATATCGATTACTTTATGCATCTGTATATGTCTACAGATATTGCAAAATATGACGAGTTCATGTGACTATTTTTGTAGACATATAATGCATAACCTGCGAAACAATATTTTTTGTTCATTTTAAGTTTAAATACACTCGTTACTTCCGTATAAAAACTTGTTTTTTTGCATTAATTTTCCCTCCTTTTAAACATATATAAACATATGGCAAGGCGCTTTGAAAAAAAAAAACAACTTTCAAGTGAGCAAGAATCGCCCTTTGAGGCTGATTAATCATTTCCTATAGTGAAATATAATAGCCATAATGCTAAAAGCCAAATATTAAATTTAATTTAGCATAGAGTGCAGGGATAGCTTGTGATCCCATTAAAGGGACAGCAAAAGATCGTCTCAGCATACTCCCTCATTTCAGTGATAGAATTAAATAAAAAAAACAAGTTTTTTTAACTGAAAGTAAGGAACGACGTTAAAACTTAAAACGAACAGAAATTATTCCGTATATGAAGGGGGCTGTCCCCTCCTCAACGCCTCGCTCTTTACGCTAAAGTTTTTTTATTGTTTAAAAAAATTGAGTTGTGAGAAAGTCAAACTTTAGCGTAAAGAGCGAGGCGTTGAGGAGGGGACAGCCCCTTTCATATACGGAATAATTTCTGTTCGTTTTAAGTTTTAACGTCGTTCCTTAGCCTACTTTCAGTTAAAAAAACTTGTTTTTTTTCTATTTAATTTTTGAACGTTTTTGAATTAATGCAGGTTTTGATTTTGGCTCACCGTACATGAATAATTAAAACAAAACTTGCATATTATATTTGGTTAAATGGCTTTCTCGAAACTTGTTTAATTTTATTTACGAACGTTTTTATTGGTAATAAATATACGTAACTTAGAATTAACTTACGTAACGAACTTCTATATTCATAAATTTTTAACACGTACATTAGGGGGTTCGCCCCCTAGTCAATACCCTGCTCTTTAAACTATAGTTCGAATTTTTTTCCAGTTCTTTAAAAATGACCTCTTACTCACAATCAGTTGATCAGTTGAAAAACTTGTTTTTTTTTATTTAATTCCTGATCTTTTTCTTTAATAATGCTGGGAAATCCGGCGCCCCCTTCATAGCAATGTCCCTTCCCCCATGAAAACTTCCTTCATGGAAAGATCCTTCCATATAGCCCCCGACCCTCTCCGTCCCCCACCTACCAGAAAAAATCTCCTCTGAAAAAGTCTGTATACTTCCCAATAACCAATACTATATGTTAACATTGAGTAAAGTTCATAACTTTCAGCCCTCCCCCTGGGGACTTTGGGGGATCAAGTCATCCTAAAAGACATTTTTATCATATTTTCGACTATACTAAATAAAATAACTGTCTCAAAGTGTCGATCGGAGAACTTTGGGAAAAAAATAAGCATGGGAGGGGATCTAGATGCACTTCATTTTTTTGGTCATTTAGGATGGGCCCTATAACTTTAGGTTTCATTCCAATGATCCCTCCTATAATGTTCTAGGCCCACGCGGTCGATACGATCACCCCTGGGAAAAAAAAAATAAAAAAAAAAAAATAAGCAGACAAGCGTGATCATTTTTCCGGCAAAAAATGCAAGATTCTACAACTTTGCAGATAGGAGGTTGAAACTTCTATATTAGGGTTCTTAATACACTGAATATGATGGTGTGATTTTTATTAAGGTTCTATAACTTTTAAAGGGCTTTTCCACCTTTTTTCAAAAATCAGCCACATTTTATCAGGCGCGTAACTTTTGATGGGTAAGACTAAACTTGATGAAACTTATATATTTGAAATCAGCATTAAAATCTGATTCTTTTGATGTATCTATTGGTATCAAAATCCCGTTTTTTAGAGTTTCGGTTACCATTGAGCCGGGTCGCTCCTTACTTACAGTTCGTTACCACGAACTGTTTGATTTCACAAATTTATCTGTTTTAATTCATTGCTAGGTTATGCTATTTGAAGATTAGGGTACTATATGTATTATACCGCCAACACTCGAAAAGTGCGGTTAGGTTAATCCTAATGAAAAATACCAAAACATAATGAAAATATAATACTTTAGAAACAAACTTGGGATATATATTTGCACATTAAGGGGGGGACCTAAAAAACACCCCTAATGTGCAAATATATAGCCCAAATCATATAATTATAATGTATTCTGTCACCCGCCACTTGTTTTCCACTTACTGTAAGCTAATTGTTTCTTAATGCACAAAATAAAACCAGTTTGTTCTCGAGTTTTACACAACGTAAACTTGAGTGTTGGCGGTATAATACATAAAAACCTAAATTAGTAATAAATAAAATACTTTTTTTGAACTGAAATCCAAAAAACTTGCTGCTATAGCATAGAGAGGCCAGGTGCAATAAAGAAATTATTGCCTTTTCCAAGAGCCGCCAGGAGAGTTTAATTGATATTGGTCTTACACGACAGGTGCACTAAGTAACATATGGGTCAATAACCTATGCTAGCAGGATAGAAGATTACGGAGACATATTGGGGACCCTCTGAAAAGGCAATTTATTTTAGCCTTGAATCTATTGTTCAACATAGCCTACTAGCTAGGATTAAAGCAGCTTCTTAGTTTTCTAACATTTCTGTAAAGAAATGCAAAGGTACTTGTATGTTATAGCGCGGACCACTCGAGAAGCGAAGTTAGGTTAATCCTAATGAAATATACCTAAGTATGATAAAAATGTAATACTTTAGAAACAAATTTGGGATATATATTTGCACATTAGGGTTAGGGGGGAGGTAAAGTATAGCGGGTCTGCATGCAAAATGTGTTGGGTACAATTATTCTGCATATTATGAAGCAAGAATTGGTTTCTAACTTCACACTGTTCAAATAATTTACCACCCCCTAATGTGCAAATATATAGCCCAAATTACATATTTTCCATCTATTCTGTCACTTGTTTTTGTCTTGTCTCATGCTGAGCAGAAAGAAACTAACGAAAGAAAGTGATTCCACAATGCGTCAATGGATGAACAACTTGAGTAATCGGCGCTATAACAGACAAGTACCAATGCAAATTCTTGGCAAACTTCTAAAGGTCGACTACAACTAAAGGAAACATGCTAATGAAATGGAATATCTGGGGACAGGATTTTTTAAGAAGGAAAAACTGCTTATTACCGCCTTGAATCTGTTTTTCAACATAGTTACTAGCTAGAGTTAAAGTATCAGCTGAGCTATTTAGTTTTGTTCGCCTTTTCGAAAATTCATCCTCAAACCCTCCTCCCCTTTAATCGTCTCATATAGCCCTATACCCTATGTAAAAGTACTAACATAATAATTGATGAAAACTGATTAAAAAGATAAAATGGAGGAAAAGATGAAGTGTAGTTCACTGATACTCTCTGCATATAAGAATTCCATTATTTTTTGGTTAGTTTTTTATGTAGCCTAAGACTATATGGGACCGTTAGAGGGGAGGGGGGGGTCTGGTGATGAATTGCAAAAAACACGAACAAAAATATAAAAATGAACATAAAATTAGTTATCTAAAAATGTCCCTCAGGTAAAATTTTAATTTAGCTACTGTTGGCTATCTTGGAAACGGGTTAGGTTGGGAAAATGAAACTTTCAGGGATGGGTCTGCAGGCTAAAGTATGTCCCGGGAAGGTATTTTGGTAAAATTCTACTTTAGCTACTTTATGCTATCTTGGAAAGGGGTTAAGCCTAAAAGGGTCTTTTATGCCTAGCATGTGTCCTTCTGAAGAGCCGCTATTCTACATCAGGTACTTGTGCATTATAGTGACCACGCTGTTGTTCTTGATATGGTGTAAAACCGGTTTCTCTGTGTGCACTCGGAGATAATTAGCTTAGCCTGAGTGATATAAACTACTGTGCAGGTATATTTTAATTAAATATTTAATATATAGAGTTCGTTAGGTTAGGTACTTAATGTATTTTTGTTACTAAAGTATCATATCTTCATCATATTTTGGTATGTTTCATTATGATTAACCCAACTTCACTTCTTGAGTGTGTTCGATATAATACACAAATACCCTTGACCTTTACCAAAATCCTCACCAACATTTTCGTAAATTGGCGCCCCTGTTCCCAAAAAAACTTGAAACCAGTTCAGAGTATTAACTTAAACTATAAAATGGACAATTGGGCTTTAAGGTCTTTTGATTTTGAGTTGGCAAAAATTAAAAAGAAAGAAAAATCAATACCGTGCTATTTCCTTTCTTCCTTTTAGTTTCTGTGTTTGCAACTAACTCACTTTTAGACTTGACTTGTTTTCTTTTTGGATCATCCACTTTTTGGTCACTTTCCATTCCACTATCTTTACTATCAGCCACAAGATTAACCATTATATCCAAACAACAATTTACGAAATATATAACTACACTTATCACCAATTAATATCCTTCGATAGAAATTCTAACACTTAAATTGTATTAATTTAGATGTCAGCACTCGTAAAAAAAACATGTTTCTCAGGCAACATCTGTTGGCACACTAAACAGCCTCACTGTTACACCACACTTTAAACTGGATGCTCCTGCACGGAATATTTTAATCTCCGTGTTATATATCTTTGCATGCAAATTCATCTTAATAGTTATCAAATCCATTTATGATATGAAAAAAATAACAAAAAACAACGTTGTCTAAGCGGTACAAATGTTCTATTTTCAGGACAATTAGAGGTCATGGTACGATCCAGAATCGCTGGTAAACTACATCTCGGAACATTTGGGCTATATGTACCTGATTATACAATCCTTATATAGGAATATATATGAAATAATGTCATTTTCACTTGTTGTTAGATTTTGTCTACCATATCCATCCTAGGGTAGAACTAAGGTAGATAGCCATCAGGGGCGATTCTCCGGCATTTTTATTGGGGGGCAAAACGGGTCCATATCTGGATAGTCAAAGGGCATGGGATGTATAATATTTTTTTTCTCCACATTATTGGGGGGGGGGGCAACTGCCCCCCTTGACACCCCCCAACGACGCCCCTGATAGCCATAGAACTAAGGGATGATCAAGATTTGCGGTTTGACTCATGACGGACAATGCCGACTGGACTTGTATGCAAAAGAGGGGACTGAATAGGCTTGCCCGCTTAGAGTCTCGTGCGGACTACCGTGTTCAAGGATTGACACATGAAAGACAAGTCCCCTAGACTCGCAGGCTAACAGGTAGACCTATAGTTATCCAAGTGTTTTGATAAACGGCTTGGAAAAACGGCGGGAGTAGCTATAACTCTCCAATTGGACAAATACTTGTGTGTTAGCTTTTGGAAAGCTAACTAGCTACATGTAGCTAGGTGAAGTTTTAGTTTTTCGAGCCTCTTTAAGTCACCTCTTCGGGATTTAAGCAAAAGAAAGGGGATATCGCCGATATGACGCAAAAAGAAATCCCTGCGGATTTCAAAGAAATCAACAAATAAGAAATGGTTTCTGAGCAGGGATGCCACCATGGTCAGTTTCTAAAGCGCTACGATTGCCCAAATTTGCATATTACACAGCGATTGTCGGTGCTACAGTAAACAAAATTGACTGTAATAGTGCTAAAATAGCCCTTTCGTGCCACAGGTGGCAACCCTGAGTGCGTGCTACATGAGACAACCCTGTTTCTGAGAGTGGATTAGTATATTAATGAAAGAAATAGTATTTTTCGTCTTAGATATGGAGACTGAAATAGAATGTTTTAATGGTTTTAGACACAATCACTTGGGTATTATTTGGTCACACAACCGGTGCAGTTTGTCTCAAAGTGTTAGCAACCCTGAAAGGTTTAAGGGTTAAACAGGGTAATTTAAGGGTTTAATACAGCTTTGGGACATTAAGACTTATTCTTACAGAAATGTTGAAAAGAGTTTAGATTATATTTTCATAGCCTAACAGTAGACAGACTCCATTACGTGAAACTAAGGCAGAGCATAGTACTACAGCCCGTCATTTTTTTTTTTTTTTTTTTTTTTTTTTTTTTTTTTTTTTTTTATATGTTCGTTAAGGCCATGAAGTACCTTAAAGAAACAGTACCTTAAACCTCTTTTTGTTTGTATGGCCAAACTATTTAGACTTGACTGGGTGGTCTTGCCATAACGTCTACCTAGAGCTTCGACAAGGGATCTGAATAAAGGACAGAAAAGTAAATGCAGACACCTATTTTCCCAGAAATCATAGAACCATTTAATTTCTCTCATTTTGTGCCGGAGACAAAGATATTCAGTTTAATAAAAGTCATATCATCAGAAAGTGTGATTTTTTTTTCGATTAAAACGGAGCAGAATTTTCTTTCTAAAGTTCAGGAAAGGGTAGTCCCGAAAAATGTTCCAGCATGCCTGCTAGGAAAATACTAAAAATCACCAAAAAGGAAATGCCGTTTGATCAATGTGGCAGCATTGGCAGTTTCCCTTTGGTGCGATTAATTTGCTTAACAAGCTTGCTAAAAAAAAGGGGGCGTGTCCCTGTGAGAATTCGCTACTAGAACCCTTTGTCTTTGAGACGGTCAGCGGAAAAGACAGGAAGGCTGAGTCTCAGGAAATGATTTTAAGGCACCGCACGCCATTACGTAAAATTCAAAGGAGAGCCACTATCTCCTCAAATAACGTTCATGGTAACATGGATTTTAATAAACTACAAAGTACAAATTAAGCTAAATTAATGAGGGGAGAAGGGGGCAATTTTTAGGTCTTTTTTTAACAAATATAAGGGCAAATAAATGAGGTACCTTAGCTCTTGTACTGAGACAAAGACGACACTGCTTTTTAAGTTGCCTTTTCACTGCAATTGTTCTCTAATTGGCGTTGATTTTCTTCTTGTTTTTTTTTTTTTATAAATCAATCAATATCTCTGTATTCCACAATAGAACACACAAAGGTGTTAAATGGAGTAGAATGATAGGTAAACAAAAAGAAAAAAAAAAAAAACAACAACACACACAGGAAATATATGCATTGCGTTTATTTTTACTAAATTCTTAGTGAAAATCGAAAAAATCTTGGCATTTCTTATGGGGGGGGCACGGGCCTAAACTTCCCGTTCCTGAACATATGTGCCTAGATTAAACTATCCTGAAATATAGACACTTGGCCTAAAGGGTTAAAACCTCTGCTTGTAACTGATCAAGTGCCTACCTTTTCTCCGAGCGCTAATTCTTCTCTGCCTCTTCGTAATGTCGGTGCCCTTAATACTTTTGACTTGGGCAACTCAAAATCCATTAGTCATTTGCCAAATGCAGAAAACTTGAATTTCTTCGAGTTAATAAAAATCTTGAAATGGAAAAATTAACTAAAATTAATTGCAAGGTTTGGTGATGACAGGTTAGGTTAGATTAGGTTTGGTTGCGTTAGATTAGGTTTTTAACCCATATATATATATATATATATATATATATATATATATATATATATATATATATATATATATATATATATATATATATATATATATATATATATATATATATATATATATATATATATATATATATATATATATATATATATATATATATATATATATATATATATATATATATATATATATATATATATATATATATATATATATATATATATATATATATATATATATATATATATATATATATATATATATATATATATATATATATATATATATATATATATATATATATATATATATATATATATATATATATATATATATAGAGAGAGAGAGAGAGAGAGAGAGAGAGAGAGAGAGATATATATATATATATATATATATATATATATATATATATATATATATATATATATATATATATATATATATATATATATATATATATATATATATATATATATATATATATATATATATATATATATATATATATATATATATATATATATATATATAGATATATATATATATATATATATATATATATATATATATATATATATATATATATATATATATATATATATATATATATATATATATATATATATATATATATATATATATATATATATATATATATATATATATATATATATATATATATATATATATATATATATATATATATATATATATATATATATATATATATATATATATATATATATATATATATATATATATATATATATATATATATATATATATATATACTATATATATACTATATATATAATTCATAGTACACAGAATTAAACCGCAAGCGGCCTATCAGCAATTGTTCTAGCGGGAATTCTTAAGGAGCTATTAAGCACCAACTCAACTAAGCATTGGGAAACATTTTTCACTTGTCAGTTTCTCGCTATTTACAGACCCGGAATTCCTTATGCAGGGGCACCAGTTCACAAAATGTAGGGAGGAAGGATTACTTAATTTCTTAATGAAAATTCTTTTTTTCAAAATCTAGGAAGGGGGGCATTTTTTTCCAGCGAAAATACCGACCAAAGTTAATTTTCCGAACCCTGGGAAGTGAGCAAATACCCCCACTACAATTGGCGCCCCTGGCCTTTATGGAGTTATTAAAGCTTGAGCTGGCAAGAAGTAGATAGTGCTTCAAGTCCCCGATATTTTACCATAAATCTTCAAAATTGAGGGTCTGATGGTTTCGTCCTATGCTGTATTGAATTTTAAAAAACATGTTTTTTCAAGTGAAAGTAAGGAGCCACATTAAAACTCAAAACGGACAGAAATTCCACGTGTGAAGAGGTTGTCCCCTTCTCAATACCTTGCTCATCATGCTGAAATTTTAGCGATTTAAAAAAAAAAGCTTCCTATTCTAATGAAAACGCCCTTGTGTTTCAGGAGTCGTTCTTAAAAAATTGGAACAAACAGTCAAACTTTTGCATAAATAGCAAGGTACTGAGGAGAGGAGACACTCCTTTGTACACGGAAACGTTTCTGTTCGTTTCGAGTTTTGATGTTGCTCCTTACTTTCAGTTGAAAAAATTGTATTTTAAATATAATTCCTAATCGTTTTTCAAAAAATACTGGTAAATCTTGCTCCCCTTCCAAGAAAAAATCCCTCCCCTCATGGGAAACTTCCCGTGGAAATTTCCTTCCACGTAAAATACACTCCCCCCTCCGTAAAAGTCCCTCCAAACAATTCCACCCTCGCTGAAAATCCCACTCCCCCCTGTTAAATTTCTTGCGGATGATTCAGCCGAAAAAGGTTCTCCTTAGCCTACTCTCATTTGAAAAAGACTATTTTCTAATCGTTTCCCCGATCACTCCAGAAATCCCCATTCCCTGGAAAATTTTCCCCGGAAATCCAAACCTGCTGAAAATAGTCCCGGGACGATTCCTCTGGAACAATCTCCACATGCAATATTGTGTTGGCAAAGAGAAAGTAAGACAAATAAAAAGAATGTCGTACAGGAATTCTGTAATATCCCCTACTGTAAAATTCATGCTAAACAATGACTATCTCAAAATCTTGATCGGACAACTTTGGGGATATAGGGTTCGTGGGAGGAGGGATAGTTGTTCTCCAATCTTTTTGGTCACTTAAAAAGGGCACTAGAACGAATAATTTCCATTCACATGCACCCTCTGACGATCTTTTAGCACCATCATTTTGATACGATTACCCCTGGAAAAAAAAATAAATAAACACGCATCCGCGATCTTTCTTCTGGCAAATAATGCAAAATCCAAAATTTGGGTACGTGGGAACTTGAAATTCCTATAGTAGGGTCCTCTGATACGCTGAATTTAATGGTATGATTTTCATTTAGATTCCTTGACTTTTAGGGATGTTTCCCCCTTTTTCGAAAATAAGGCAAATTTTCTCAGGCTCGTAACTTTTGATGGGTAGCACTAAACTTGATGAAAGTTATATATTTGGAATCAGCTGATTTGGAATAAGTTGATTCTTTTGATGTATCTAGTGATATCAAAATTCAGTTTTTTAGACAGTCCGTTACCAAAAACTGTTTGAAAGTTTGTGGCGTTTGAAAGTTGTGCAAGGCCATAATCAGGGGAAGTTACCGGGTTGGAACTCCTTTCGAAAATTTTTTTCCACATGCAAAAACGTAACAAAAATGTACATACACGTTTTTGGTGTATTTTTTAATTTTTTGCGCCCCTCTCCCCCCCCCCCCTCCCGAACGAAAATCTTAGATACGTCTTGGGGGATAGGGTCAAAAACCAATGTTTGCGGGTACTGCCCCTTCAAACCAACATCGAGGTATCCTTCCTATAGAATCAGCGTTTACCTAAGTAGAGGACTAAGTACCATTTCTACCGCTGCTGTAGGAATTCCCATACAATTTGCTTGATTCTTTACACCTTTTCAAAGAGAGTGAGTATCTTTTCACATGGCCTTCCAATGTTATTCTATGGGACCTCTACACGTGATTAAACACGTTTTGCTTGCCTTTCCTTGGTACCTTTCAAAGCGAGCGGGGATTCCCCACTGGTTCCCGAACATTGCAAACAAGCGAGCAGCACGAACGGGGGATTCCCCACACAAGTTTGTTTCAACTCCAAATTTTTTAACCAGACTGTTTTTTGAGCCAACATCCGTTTTTTGGGGGTCCAATAAGAGAGATTGGAGGTTGCTCAATATACGATAACTCGACTGGTGATTGGTTAAAAATAAAAGGAGTGATTTTTTATTCGTCCTTGAGATTTTGTATAAAATGCTCATACCTTACGATTAAATTTTCATTATGATTAGACATATCATGAATAATACACTAAATATTACTGACTTTGAAGCAATGGATACATCAATTTATAATGTGAGTACAGCTTACTAAATTTCTTAATTTATTTCCAAATAAAATCATTTTACCTTCCCACTAGTAAATTCAAATTTCAGGGAGGCATAGCCCCCCCCCAACAATACAAACCTGACAATATGATGAGTATACTCGCTAGAAAACGTAAAGTACGCTCTTTTTTCTATTATGTAAATAATCTCCCTCCTCCTCCGCCTCTGTTTACAAGTTTAATTCTTTAGAAATAGTTATTTCATTCAAAATGTCCCTTTTCCCTTAGGCATTTAAGATGTGAACTAAATAGAACCTTTTTATAAGAGGAGCGTTTCAAAACAAAGCGGCATGCGCATTATCTGAAATTATTAATAGCACATGTTTATGGATAGCGCCAAGGTTTTCCTTGACAGAGAGAGAAATTGTATTCTGGCCTAATTAGACGAGAGATATTCTATTTTCAATTGTTTTCCATGATTAAAAGGCTTTAATAAAAATATAAGGCGGGGGAGGGAAGCAATGTATCAATTCTAACACCTTCGTTGCGAGGTTAAAAACAAACTATTTCGTCGCATGGAAAGTAAGGGGGAGGTAGGGGGGATTCTTTGTGCAGACTAATTTTTTCTTCTGTAAAAAAGGGGATTCTTTTTTACACACTAAATTTTGTCTTCTTTTTAAGGTGGAAGATTCCTACAATTACTCTCCTCCTCAAAAGAGAGCTAAGGCTAATGGTATTACTCCAATGCAACAACTGGAGATAGCCGAGTCATCCATGGCCACGCGAATACAGTCTGGTCAAAAACCGAAAAGAGAATGAACGGCTGCTCACAGAATGGTGAACCCCACTGGCTCATCTGTACAAGCCAGTGACATCGCCACCATATCTATGCAAGAAACGGACGGCACTCAACAGCAGTCTGAATTTGAAAATGTGGGTATTTTCACCTCTAGCTTCTACCTATTTCTATCCAACTTTTTTTTTGTTTTTTTTTAGTATTTTCTTTTCGCCATTTTTCAACACCGTAAAAGTGTGTGTCAGAGATTTTAAAATGTTAATCCCCCACCTCCAATCAGTGTTTAAAATTTCTCTGCTCCCCTCAGACATAGCTAACTATAATGCATTTTTTTTGATTAGTAAAGAAACCACTCTTTTGCGTCTTTCTGAACTTTCTGTGGGGGGGGGGATGGAGGCAAGTATTTAGTTAAAATAATGCTAAGAGGAATTGGGTTTTGAGGGTGGAGTGAAACTTATTCAATATCCTGGTAAACATCTGACTTGAAATGCTTCAGGATAAATAGACTATTGCGTCTTTCTGAAATCTCTGGGGAGGTGGGAATGGAGGTAGGTATTTAGTTTAAAAATGCTAGGAGGGTTAAAATTGAGTTTCGTAGGTGAGCTGAAAAAATTAACATTTTTTTTTACTTTATAAGAAATGGCTATATCACATAGAAAATAAAACCTTTTTTCTATAGGTTAATGAATTAGCCTTTTCGACGTTTTTTAACACCTTAAAAGTGTATGTGAAAGATATTAAAATGTTAATCCCCCGCCTCCAACCATTGTTTTAAATCTATCTGCTTCCCTCAGAGATAGCTGAATATAATGCATTTTTTTATTAGCATAGAAAGCACTCTTTTGCGTCTTTCTGAACTTTCTGTGGGAGGGGGGATGGAGGCAAGTATTTAGATTAAATAATGCTAAGAGGAATTGAGTTTTGTGGGTGGGGTGAAAAATGGTACTTATTCAATATCCTTGTAAACATCTGACTTGAAATGCTTCAGGATAAATAGACTATTGCGTCTTTCTGAACTTTCCAGGGAGGGGGTGGGGGTGGAGGCAAGTATTTAGTTAAAATAATTCTAGGGGGAATTGAGTTTTGAGGATGGGGTGAAAAAATGAACATGGTTTTTTTTAACTTTATAAAATAATGGTTATTTCACATAGAAAATAAAACCTTTTTTCTATAGGTTAATGAATTAGCCTTTTCGCCATTTTTTCAACACTGTAAAAGTGTGTGTGTGTGTGTGTCTGTGTGCGTGTATGCGTGTGTATGTGTGCGTATGTGTGTGTGTACGCGTGTGTGCGCATGTGTGTGTGCGCGCACGTGTGTGTGTGTGTGTTTGTGTGTGTGCGCGCATGTGCATGTGTGCTATTAACAAAATTTGTAATTTATTATGCACCTGTTTTATAAATAATGCTATAAGCAAAAATTTGTAATTCATTATGCACTTGTTTTATAAATAATACTATAAGCAAAAATTTGTAATTTATTATGCATTTGTTTGATAGAACTTTCCTCAAAGAAAAATAAATTGTTCGATAAATCCAACTAAGAAAAAAAATAGTTTAATGTAATTGTGACAGGACTTTCGTCAAAGAAAAAAACTTAATCCATTCATGTTCTAGTTTCCGTTGCAAGCTACGAAAAAAACTATCTTTCTTAGTCCAGGACTGTAGAGTGTCATGAACAATTTTCCTCTCTTACTGGATAATATTATTGAAGGTACGTCATTTAATATCCCCCTGGAATTTCAATTGACAGTGGAAAAAATGGATAGCCTTATGCAAATTGTTGGACCTAATGTTTCCGAGGATATTTTTGACGATGACTTTATAATAAGTGAATTGGATACTGTGCAAATAGGTGCAGGACATGAAAATAGTGTCACTCCCCGGAACTACATGAATTTTATTTGTTGGAATCTGCTCTAGGTCACTTGCAAACACATAGGGTAGATTTTAATCCCCAGGAGGAAAACCCGGTTGGCAGGAGTGTCATTTTAACAGACCCTGTAAATGTTCTTCATACCTACATCGACCGAATTCGAGCACTTATTTGAGATTCAGATTCAGAAATGGGGGGGTCAAGGGGGGATTAAAGCATCGGTAAATCAAAAAGTTTATTTAAAAAAGGAACCATCTGGAGAAATTTTCATTCTAATTTTTCAACTGGTAATGAAACCTTTGACACTGGTCTAAATGAATTTGAGGGTAACTTTTTCAACTGGGTTAATAAATTAATATCAACTTTGGACACGTTTAACGAGTAGGGAAGTGGGTCCACAATTTTATACATTGAACACATGGATCTGAATCTCAGTAGATTTAAAAAAAAAATTATTTTAAGAGGGGCGGGTAAAGTCGACGAATAAAATGCCACCGAGATATGTCGGCTACCAAAGATTTGTCGACTTCAGAGTTTCAATTTTGAAACAGGGCTACAATGTTTTAAGTATGCATTTTTAGCGGCAGCTCATAAAACATTAAAAAATGAGTCAACAATGAAAAATCTCGACGGACTTGCACGTAGGCCTAATGGTAGTGAAAATTTCCCTAAAGTAAATTTTGATTATTTAGAGTGAAAGTATCCGGTGTCCTTAAAAGAAATAACCATATTTGAAAAAGCAAATGAAAATTTTGGGTTGGGGTTGGTTGTTCTCCAGTATGACACAGAATTTGTAAATGGGGGAAAGAAACCGAATAAAAAAGAAGTTTTATATTCAGTTAGGACACCGTTGGTAAATAATGTTAAAAATTGGGTTTGGGTTATCTATGAGCCCCACAAAGATGTAAATTCCTATTGTCATTTTTTCCCCGTTACAGCAATAACTCGACTCTTATCCCAAGGCGTTCAGAAAGGGAAATGTCACTATTGCCCCATGTGCCTTTCTCCATTTAGATCTGAGCGAACATTGACAGATCACATGAGATATTGTAAAATTCATGGCAATCAAAGAATAGAAATGCCGGCAGAAGGCAGATACTTTACAATTTAAAAACTTCCGAAATTCCCTGCTACAAGTTGATAAAGTATGTTTGGATTGTGAATCAAGACTGGTGGAGGTATCGGACCCATCAAGGCCAAATATAGTCAAGGAACAAAAACTAGGTGCGTGTTCCTATGCGCATACCCGTCGCGATTCCAATAACAAAATGCAGGTGGAAGAGTTTTTTTTGGCTATGGATCAGGAGGGTAGCATGGAGAAGTTATTGGTGTCTTTAATAAAAACAGCGAACGGTGCAATTTCACGATTGCGTTACACCAACTACCCAATGTCATTATCAGATAAGGAGCAACTAGCACTAGAAAAGGGGACAATTTGTTGGGTTTGTAGGGGTGCTTTTGCCCCAAAAGACGCTGTCCAGGATCACAATCATCTTATTGACCCAAATTCAACGGGGAAAAGTAACTTTCGGGGGTGGGCTCAAAATTCATGCAATTTAAAAATTAAACAGCACCTCTTTCTTCCGGTTCTTATACATAATTCTAACTATGATCTGAAGCATGTGGTACCAGCAATGTAACATCTTCTAAGAAATGGAACAGTGGATACTGCATGGGTGATAGACAGCTTTTCCGAAAATATCATTCCTAAATCATCAGAAAAGTTGGTTGTTTTGGAATTTATGTGGAGATATGTTGAAGACGACGTTGAGTACACGAATAAAATTCGGTTTTTAGATTCCTACAGTTTTTCCCTCAAATCATTGAGCGAATTAATTCAAGTGCAGAAAAACGATGACGGCTGCAACGCTTTCCCCCTTCTCAAGCAACAATTTCCAAATGATTTATACGATTTGTTGACGGTTAAGGGCATCTATCCCTATGATTATTATTGTTCCATGTCGAGATTCGCCGAAGACACTATTGCCTCGATTAAACCGTTTTACGACAGGCTACATGTTCTTAGATGCACCCCTAATGAATACTATTTTGCTAAAAAAAAAGTGTGGACAGAAGGAGGAGTTAAAAATTGTTTTGACTTCTGTAAAACCTATTTTTTAAGCGATGACTTAACTCAGTTAGACATTATGTGTAAAAATGCGGACAAAATCTATGAGCAAATTAATCTTGATTTAGGATATTAATTTTCATCTTCACATCTAGTAATGGACCTCATCCTAAAAATTAGCGGGGGACAAATTGGGCTAATCACCGAAATTGATCAGCCCCTGTTCGTCGAGAGGTCAATGAGGGTGGATACGTTTTTCACGAAGATCGTATCTTGGAAACTGATCCAACTGGAGAAGACGGGGACAAAATCGGATGCAGTTTTCCTTGATATGAATTCTCTCTACCCCTCGGCCATGTCCCATTATGCGCTACCCTGCGATGACTATAAATGACTCAATGACCCTCAAGCTCCCCATTTCCCCAACATTGACAGTGTTGAGGAGAATGGGCCATGTTGGATGGTATTTTGAAATTGATGGGGAGATACCAGTTGAGCTTCCCGATTCAGTAAAGGATTTTGTTTTTCCGTGCATCAATAGATCTGTGACTAGGGAATCTTTGAGTACTTGCAATAGGCGTTTAGTCGAGTTGGACGGATTGTAATCGTGACCTTCAAAACAAAAACTTACTGCCGACATTCTGCCGAAAAAAATATTGCTATAGATCATGTTACTTTAAAATGGATGTGCAACAACGGTTTCAGCGTCACAAAGGTTCATAGAGCCCTCCAGTTTAGTCAAAAACCCTATCTGAAAAAGTTTGTTGACACTTTTGTCATGAAACATTCGGAAGCACAGACGAAAGCCGAAAAAGAAATTTATAAGCTCATTTTGAGTTCGGCTTTTGGTAAAATGTGTGAGTGATCGCAAAAGAAATCGTTGTGACGTCGTGACCGATCCCAAACAATATGCTCGAATTATTGCCGACCCAAATTACACTTTCTTCACAATCATTGGCCCGGTCATGATACTATTGAATAGAAAAAAAGAAACATTGTCCTGACTAAAAATATTACTGCAGGCAGTGTGATCTTGGAAATGTCTAAGAAGCTCAAGTTGAAATTCAACTACAATTTGGCTAGGATACAGTGGCCAGAAAAGGGACAAGTAGAGGTCAGCTATGGGGACACATATTCTCCACTGCTTAAAGTAAAAAGCCAACCTCTACCTAATGATTTGCTACACTGTGAGATCATCAGATGACGGATGGACTACAACGCTTAGACTGAGCTTTACCAAGAGCTTGTAAAGAATCGGGTGCCAAAAAAGCGTTTAGTGTTTAAATCAGAAGCCGGGAACAACATGAATTCCTAGGATAATTTTGTAAGTCCGAAGGCGTACTTTATACAGGCACAAGACGTGAAAATAATAAAACGTTGCAAAGTAGTACCCATGCGCCCTGTGGATAAGCATTTTTACATGAACATTTATAGAAATTGTATTGCTCAAAATACAATTCCACGAGCCAAATTGCTGGCAACTCGTTCACTGAAACACAGGAACTTTACAGCGACTGTAGAAAAAATTGCCATGAGTACGATTCCAGACAAGTTCTGTTGCTCAAGACGATCTAACTACCCTTCCACTAGGACCCTATTTAACTTCTGACCGAACTGACTGTGTAAATCATCGGGACAGTCTCGGTTTGAGCAAAGTTCAATAAATTTTTCCCAAAACCTTGGGGGGGGGCTCGTGGCCGGGGGGGGGGCTCGTGGCCCAGGGGGGGGGGCGGCTGGCCGGCCACCAGCGGGGGGGGCGCACCGCCGCTACCAAAGTTATCTTTTTTTTTACTTAGAGCAGATTTTTTTGTGCTTTTGTAAATATACATGTTGCATTGAAAAAAAAAAGCGATATTATTACGTGTATTTTTCATTAAATGTTGTATTTATAAATAAAGTATATTTATTAAAGTGCTTTTTTCTAGTGCATTTTTTTTATTATTAATTAAAAAAGTTTATTTTTCTTTGTTTTCTGTAAAGTGCTGTTTTTATAACACAAGAAATACGATTGTTTATTGTTTTTGTTCTTCTTCTCATTATTATTCTTAAGCGGACTAGTAATAAGGAAATTATTAAGCCATTAGATAGATATAGTCTACGATTACTTGTCTAGGTGAACTGTTGGAGGGAACTTGTACCAATTTAAAACACCATTCAGATTGTTTCTGTGTGGCCCGTCAATATCAGGCAAAACAATACTCTTAACTAAAATAATTAAAAATTGCGATAA